>NC_140013.1:6250159-6523760 GCF_964263955.1 Coregonus lavaretus
GCCTGTTCATTGTGGAGATGTTCATGTTCCGGTCTGCTAGTTGGGCCTGTCCCTTGCAAGCGCAGAGCGGATGTAACCGTGGTTTGAGGTATTCTGTTACGCATCACTGGTACGTGGGTGTATGTGGGCGAGGTGAGAAGCCTAATATGACTGTTCTTTCAAATCAGAAGAAAATACCTGTTAGTGATGTTGCGCTAAAGCTGTATAAAATGTATTCATCTCCTTCCAACATTTACTGTCATGTTAAACACCAGGCAGAGAAGAGAAGTCCCAGCAGTAGCTCGCTTTAAACACCGGGTAAATAAGAGTCACTGAGGGCTGCTCCGCTCTGCTCTTCAGGACTGCTGATGCTCCACACACACACATGGCTGCCTGCCATCCCTGTAACCCCATATATCCACATCAAGTAGTGCAACTGATCATTAACTCTCAGCCCTGGCATATTTGAAAGCGGTAGAATTCAGCTCCAAACTTCCAAGGAATCTAAATGTCTAGAGAACATTAAGTCCCCTTTAATTACTAGCATTGTTAAGTTATACAGTTTTAACTTTGACGCTTTCCCCAGAATTCTAAATAATTTCATGCTGTATAATTATCTTGTGAGACATCTGCTTTTTGACGTTTCAGACAGTCCTTGTACATCACTGCGCTAAACCCCAAGTCAATGACAAGAGATGTCAGAAAATAATTGTATGCTGAAATGAGACTTGCTCTGCAGTTTCGAAATTGTGAATGTGGTCAGGGAATAAGATTACAAGCACAGGGAGAACTCGATCTGTGTTTATTTAACAATTGCGATTGATGTAATGAATGGAGGGCAGGATAAAACAGCATGATATTTCGTACTACACAACTGTATTATTCAATGTGGGCTACAATAATAAATCCAACCAAAAACCGTTAAAAAAAAGGTCTGGAGCTGGGTAAGGACAAATGGGCCTCCTGATTGTACTCTCATCATGATAGTAATTTGGAGCAGCCGTCCCTCTAAATCCACACTGATACCTCTGAGCAGCCAAATGAAGGGCTAGAGGCTTCACTCCGATTTACTATAGATACTCCACCCCTCGTTTGAATTTCAATTGGGGAGGAGATCATACTGCCCTTCCGGTGACACATTCCTACTAAAAGGCTACTGGGGAATTCCTGTCAGATTGCTCTGGCCAATGACTGCACTGGTTGGTGTCGGAAGGATTCGAAGAACTCATGAAATAAAAAGGAGGAATTCTGAGTGTCCCACAAAAGGCTGATATTCTTCTCTCTCCGGTGCCAAAACACTGGGTAAAAAACAGATACTGCTAGGATTGATGGCTCATGTTCCCAACACCTCACACCCACGGTGGTAGAGAGGCAGCGCCGACAGGCACCCTAATCAAAACAAAGCTGAAGACACGCCTCCTGCAAGGTGCTATAAGGGACATCATGTCTGGGGGACCAGCCCCACACACAATTGACGGCTTTCTCACAGCTCTGAAAACAGAGGTGAAAACCCTTTTGCCGCCTGCTAGAGCAGAATAAAGCAGTGGATGGGAGGGCCTGTGACTAATTCTCCCCCTAGCGTAGTCCCTGGGGGAGGAGGCTTCGCTCTTCACCCTTTGATATCCGTGCGTGTGCTCTTTCAGCCGTCTGCACTTCATGAAAGCAGACAAAGCTTCCTGCTTGGATCCACACACTGTCTCAGGGACGGGAGCTCCACCATATAAATAGGGCAAAGACCTGCTGGAACCCTTCCGCCCAAACAAAACACAACATTTAGTAAAAACCAGTGAGGCAAAGCGTTCAGTTTGCTAACATCTATTCAGCTGCACTTGTGTGAGGGATTGACATCGGTCTTAATCTGAGTCAAGAGAGAGAGGGTTCAATTCTAAGAAAGACAAAAACCAAAGTGTCAGATACATTTTTTTAAGGCCAAACAAATGTCGCCAAAAAGACAACTTTGGCAGACGGGCGCTTAAATAAACAACCATCATTTGGCTGGATCAATAACATAAATTATTTTTCTACACCCAATTCAATAACCTACAAATGCTGCAATTTGAACAACAACAGTCTACAAGCCCTCTTTTGAGGGGATCCCAAAAGGCTTTGCTAATCTATTCCAAAGTGGCAGCTGTCAGGAGAAAAGTTGAGCTCAGACGGCCCCTGAGTGGCTGAAGTGGATTTGGGTCTGCCTGGAAGGAGGGGCTCAGTGTCCGGCTGCTCTGTGAGCTCAGCAGGCTGCGATGAGCAAGAACAATCCTGCCCAGGCGCAACATCCACTCTGAATGAAATCACAATGCTGTGTCTGCAACGATTTTGGCCGTCTGTCCCACCGCATCCCAGATAGTGCATTTTCCCCCCTCTTTGTGTGTCTTGGGATAGAGGGAGGGGGACATGTTGATCCCCCTTCCTATAAAAAGTGTTATCCCAGACAGAGGGCCTCATTACCATAGCACTGGCCAACATCAAAGTAGATTATATTAACCTTTCGGCTAATCTACTAGTGATGATAGGAGATGTGTATACACACACACACACACAGAATCAGTGTATCCAGTTTCCCAATAGGTCTTATGATAATGACCTCATTAAAAATCACACACATGAGGGAGTAAGGGACTGGTAAACACTCAAAATATGTGATCTAAACATCAAACCTGAATTACACCAATAAGTACTCTAACATAACAGTACATCTTACAACGTTCATAAAGTGTTGAGTTAACCTCCATGTCCGACCCTTCTACAACACTAGGGTCTACTCCCACTGCATCGAACGCGTGCTCATCATGAAAAAAAGAAAGATGGTAGTTCGCTAAACCCGAACACACCCCCACATCACAAGGTCCGACAAAAAAGGCTCGTTATTGTAGCTCGCGAGCTCACCGTCAGTACTAGAAAGATGGAATTTGGAGTAACACACATCAAACACACATGATACTGGCGAACCATTCTCAGGCCACCAAAAAATGCATTTCGCTAGCACTTCATCAGATGTCCACAATGCCGACATTATTTTGGTACTACGCACTGTGTGAAGAGGGGGAAAACATGTCCACCTCCCATTTTCCTATGTATCAGCAATAGCTAGCTACCGTGGCGTAGTGCGTAGCATGGTAGGTTCATGAGCTAAACACTTAGCCAAATGTGGGAGTTCTACTAAAGCCATCACTTTGCAAGCTAAACCGACCATTAGTCATACCCAAATGGCTAATTCGATAACGTTTTTTAAAAACTACTGTAGCGTCTACCTAGCAACTTTAGAAGCGTGGATCAAGGCAGAAAGACGAATAGTAGCTACCTAGCTGATAATTTAGGCAAGGTAAATAGCCTCGTTCGAAGGTTAGCATTATGCACTGACACCTCGCTGAAAGCAAGGATCGGGATAACCGTAGCTTCTTGAACTCTTCAATATGTGCGTTTAATGCTAAGCTAGCCAATGCATGCAAAAAAAGTGTCTGTAACGTTACTACGTTAGGGCAATTAAAAATAGTTACTGAGTATAAATAACGTTAGGTAGCTAGATGCCTTAACAAGAATAAAAAACATGAAGTTCAGGTTCCCTGTTTACATGTTTTGTTTTCAAACAGGAGCCTCGTTCGCTAACCGGGAGGTCCCATGCTACAGTGTTAATCAATGTAACACTAGCATCACAGACATTTACCAAACACTGAGCTAACGTTAGCAAGCTGGTTAGCTAGTTACTGTAGCACACTGGCTCGTATAACCTAATTCTGAACTCTGAAGATGAGTTGATGGTGAGATATGATTAGGCTCTATCCCTACAAGTCCCCACTCCACAACTAAGCCAACAATGGCCGCTAACTAGATACTGTAGCTTTATATCACATCCCTCCTCTATTTCGCCTCTGTGGCAATGTTGGACAGTTAGACAGCCAACAATTTCTTAAATTTGGCCAAATTGTGGATAGGTCACCAGGCTACTTTTAACTCGTCACAACGTCAGCACCGTTGGTGCTACTCAGCCATCGACTGATCCTAAACGGGCTTCCCTGTTGTGACTTGTGTGGTGAATCACTGTGAAAGGGATAACGGTAGTAACTGCACATGGATTGAAACATGTTGATGGGCTTGATACCCAGTGTGGGGTTCAAGGCCAAACAAAAAGTTAACTACTCTGCGATGACAAGTTAGGTCACACTCCTCACACTGAATACGGAGGCAGCAGCATCCAACTCCTTGGTACTATACCATTACTAGCGTGTGTTTGCACTTCATGTTACCATCCTCCTTGCAGCTATTTAACGTTAGCAAGCTAGTTAACAACCAACCACAATCAAGTTGGTCTTTCGTTTACCTCCCCGCTGCTTGAACCACTCGACTCCCCCAAAACATCCCGAAATTTCTGCAGGTTGCAACCGATAGCAGAGGAGACCTGTAACGCAGCATCAAAGCCGGGCCCGAGCCCAGCCGTGTTCGGGTGGGTCCCTGTGCCACTTCGTAGGGAGGCAGTGATCCGGATTCGGCCCGCTCTCCTCCCGGTGCCTAAGTTGCTGCTCCCTCCGGGCCGAGCGGGGAACCGCCACCGACAGCTGTGCGCCATTTTACACTCTGCCTGTCTGCCCTAAGATCAGAGAGCTCAGTGGGCGTAGCCCTGAACCAGCATTTCACATACACCCCCGCCACTCACCACGGTGAAAAACATTCGTATCCATGTTGCGGGGTGGACATAAAGTGGCCCCGAATATGCATTTCTACATTGTTCCTCGCCAAGCCGTTTATAGCCATAGCTTAGCTAAACAGGTTCCAGGGCCGTGCCCGGAAAAACACCTAACAGTCCTTAGCTACTGATGCTTGAGCCGTCTCAGAGATCCGATTAAATTCCTAATGATATGATCCATCCAACGTTAGCCCACATAAAGATGTGTAGCTGCTAACTAGCAAGCCACGAGCTCGTAGTCAGACAGAGCAGAGAAAGCCTAGCTAGCTAACGAACAGCTAATAGCTAGCTAACTTTGAACTTCACAACTATGCCAATAGATAAATAAATTACATTGAGTTAACAAATCCCAAATGGCAGACTGGTATTTAAATGATCTAGCTAGCTAGATATAGTGTCTTACAAGATACAGACCAGCTCGCTAGCTAGCCACGTTTCAGTTATAAAGTGTAGACTGCCACAAAAAATATATCCGTTTTATTGATTATACAATAATTGAAAGAAACAACTAGCTAGGTATTTCACAAAACAAAAAATCACTGCGCCTACACATACATGTGGTTGAATTTCTATCAAGTAGATAGCCTTCTTTACTTTATTTTATTGAGCCATAATTAAACAACCTGACAGCAGAAGGAATGTGGTCATAGGTAAATCAGACATGGTTCCAAAATTATGAAAACGCAAAGCATACATTTCTTACTTCACAAATCCTACAAACATTTTGTACAAGACAGTCACCTAACACTGTTGGTCTGCTATGAAAAATGTGTCTTTTAATTACAATTTTAAGTGCTAAATAGGTGCAATGCACCTGCAATTGTACCTGAAACACACAGGACATTCTGAAATACTTAATTTACAATAATTTAAACAGTCTTTATTTAATGATAGTTTATTTATTTGTATAACATTAGTTACTTAAACTATATTTACACTAACTTGATCACCTGTATAACACAATATTATGCAATATGATACATTTCTTATTTCAGATGCCAGAAACACAAATATTGTGCAGTTGAAAATAAATCTAATTTAAAATATTTTAACTATTTGTCAGAAACATTATGCACTTTCATCTCAGCTACTTAAGTCAATTAGAAGCCATACCCTTCCAGATTTTTCGTAAACAGGTGTAGAATAACAGTGAAATGCTTACCTTCCCAACAATGCAGAGAGAAAAAAAGAAAAAAGAAATAGACAAATAATAGAAAAATAGACAATAACACAAGGAATAAATACACAATGAGTAACAATTACTTGGCTATATACACGGGATACCAGAACCGAGTCGATGTGCAGGGGTATGAAGTAATTGAGGTAGATACAGTGGGGAGAACAAGTATTTGATACACTGCCGATTTTGCAGGTTTTCCTACTTACAAAGCATGTAGAGGTCTGTAATTTTTATCATAGGTACACTTCAACTGTGAGAGACGGAATCTAAAATCCAGAAAATCACATTGTATGATTTTTAAGTAATTAATTTGCATTTTATTGCATGACATAAGTATTTGATACATCAGAAAAGCAGAACTTAATATTTGGTACAGAAACCTTTGTTTGCAATTACAGAGATCATACGTTTCCTGTAGGTCTTGACCAGGTTTGCACACACTGCAGCAGGGATTTTGGCCCACTCCTCCATACAGACCTTCTCCAGATCCTTCAGGTTTCGGGGCTGTCGCTGGGCAATACGGACTTTCAGCTCCCTCCAAAGATTTTCTATTGGGTTCAGGTCTGGAGACTGGCTAGGCCACTCCAGGACCTTGAGATGCTTCTTACGGAGCCACTCCTTAGTTGCCCTGGCTGTGTGTTTCGGGTCGTTGTCATGCTGGAAGACCCAGCCACGACCCATCTTCAATGCTCTTACTGAGGGAAGGAGGTTGTTGGCCAAGATCTCACGATACATGGCCCCATCCATTCCTCCCCTCAATACAGTGCAGTCGTCCTGTCCCCTTTGCCGAAAAGCATACCCAAAGAATGATGTTTCCACCTCCATGCTTCACGGTTGGGATGGTGTTCTTGGGGTTGTCCTCATCCTTCTTCTTCCTCCAAACACAGCGAGTGGAGTTTAGACCAAAAAGCTATATTTCTGTCTCATCAGACCACAGGACCTTCTCCCATTCCTCCTCTGGATCATCCAGATGGTCATTGGCAAACTTCAGACGGGCCTGGACATGCGCTGGCTTGAGCAGGGGGACCTTGCGTGCGCTGCAGGATTTTAATCCATGACGGCGTAGTGTGTTACTAATGGTTTTCTTTGAGACTGTGGTCCCAGCTCTCTTCAGGTCATTGACCAGGTCCTGCCGTGTAGTTCTGGGCTGATCCCTCACTTTCCTCATGATCATTGATGCCCCACGAGGTGAGATCTTGCATGGAGCCCCAGACCGAGGGTGATTGACCGTCATCTTGAACTTCTTCCATTTTCTAATAATTGCGCCAACAGTTATTGCCTTCTCACCAAGCTGTTTGCCTATTGTCCTGTAGCCCATCCCAGCCTTGTGCAGGTCTACAATTTTATCCCTGATGTCCTTACACAGCTCGTCCTGTCCCCTTTGCAGAAAAGCATCCCCAAAGAATGATGTTTCCACCTCCATGCTTCACGGTTGGGATGGTGTTCTTGGGGTTGTCCTCATCCTTCTTCTTCCTCCAAACACAGCGAGTGGAGTTTAGACCAAAAAGCTCAATTTCTGTCTCATCAGACCACATGACCTTCTCCCATTCCTCCTCTGGATCATCCAGATGGTCATTGGCAAACTTTAGACGGGCCTGGACATGCGTTGGCTTGAGCAGGGGGACCTTGCGTGCGCTGCAGGATTTTAATCCATGACGGCGTAGTGTGTTACTAATGGTTTTATTTGAGACTGTGGTCCCAGCTCTCTTCAGGTCATTGACCAGGTCCTGCCGTGTAGTTCTGGGCTGATCCCTCACTTTCCTCATGATCATTGATGCCCCACGAGGTGAGATCTTGCATGGAGCCCCAGACCGAGGGTGATTGACCGTCATCTTGAACTTCTTCCATTTTCTAATAATTGCGCCAAAAGTTATTGCCTTCTCACCAAGCTGTTTGCCTATTGTCCTGTAGCCCATCCCAGCCTTGTGCAGGTCTACAATTTTATCCCTGATGTCCTTACACAGCTCTCTGGTCTTGGCCATTGTGGAGAGGTTGGAGTCTGGTTGATTGAATGTGTGGACAGGTGTCTTTTATACAGGTAACGAGTTCAAACAGGTGCAGTTAATACAGGTAATGAGTGGAGAACAGGAGGGCTTCTTAAAGAAAAACTAACAGGTCAATGAGAGCCGGAATTCTTACTGGTTGGTAGGTGATCAAATACTCATGTCATGCAATAAAATGCAAATTAATTACTTAAAAATCATACAATGTGATTTTCTTGATTTTTGTTTTCGATTCCGTCTCTAACAGTTGAAGTGTACCTATGATAAAAATTACAGACCTCTACATGCTTTGTAAGTAGGAAAACCTGCAAAATCGGCAGTGTATCAAATACTTGTTATCCCCACTGTATATATATTTTTGTTGTTGTTGTAATTCCTTATTTACGTAAGTATTCAGACCCTTTGCTACCAGACTCGAAATTGAGCTCAGGTGCATCCTGTTTCCATTGATCATCCTTGAGCTGTTTCTACAACTTCATTGGAATCCACCTGCGGTAAATTCAATTGATTGGACATGATTTGGTACTCTGTAGCTCAATTGGTAGAGCATGGCGCTTGTAACGCCAGGGTAGTGGGTTCGATCCCTGGGACCACCCATACGTAAAAATGTATGCACACATGACTGTAAGTCGCTTTGGATAAAAGCGTCTGCTAAATGGCTTATTTTTATTATTATTTGTAAAGGCACACACCTTTCTATATAAGGTCCCAAAGTCGACAGTGCATGTCAGAGCAAAAACCAAGCCATGAGGTCGAAGGAATTGTCCGGAGAGCTCCGAGACAAGATGGTGTCGAGGCACAGATATGGGGAAGGGTACCAAAAAAATGTCTGCAGCGTTGAAGGGCCCCAAGAACACAGTGGCCTCCATCATTCTTAAATGGAAGAAGTTTGGAACCACCAAGACTCTTCCTAAGTTTAGTATTTTTTTATAAATTTGCAAAAATGTCTAAAACCTGTTTTTGCTTTGTCATTATGGGATATTGTGTGTAGATTGATGAGGGAAAAAAACAATTTAATACTGTCAAGACTCAACATTAATATGGACCTCCCCGTGGCACTATAACGGGCACATGTTTATAGCTCTTGATTTGTTTGACTTAGAGTGATGACATTTGGCACACATGCTCAGGGATATGAGTCTAGCTAACTCACGCAATATCTCAGACACCACTGGCCCGATTATGACCAAATTTGGGTGAATGATGAGTCTTGCCAGAGAGTTCCGGCATTTACAAAAGTACACTGATTGGCCCAGGGGGGCGTTATAGTAATCAACTGGATATACGTTAGTCACACACGATGTCTCAGACACCACTAGCCCCATTTTGAGGAAACTTGAGTGAATGTGTCTTTTCATAAAGATCCTTCATTTACAAAATTACACTGATTTGCCCAAGGGGGGCGCTGCATCTTTCGTGGGGGACAACATGTTTACTGTTGCCTTGTAGAGTTCGATATGATCTTAAACAATTGAAATCACCCCGATACTGTTTGCTGGAACCTGAAAGTGACCCACACTGTTCAGTGTTGATTTCCCATTGGGCCTGAGAAAATGCTTAATACCAAGGTAATAATAAATAATAATACGCCATTTAGCAGACGCTTTTATCCAAAGCGACTTACAGTCATGCGTGCATACATTTTTGTGTATGGGTGGTCCCGGGGATCGAACCCACTACCTTGGCGTTACAAGCGCCGTGCTCTACCAGCTGAGCTACAGTATGACATGAAACAGGTAATAGTGATATGTGTAAAATGACAAGACTCATGATAAAAGGAGTAATTTGGTTGGTTAAGTACAAGCTTCAACACACTTTTTTTATTGGTCGACAGTTGTTTTTCTATTCCAATTTTTATTCGGATACGGTTGACCAATAAAAAAAAGTGTGTGGTGAAGCGTCTACTTGACCAACCAAATTACTCAATGGCTCTCCTTAGCTACACTGAACAAAAATATAAATCGCAACATGCAACAATTTTAAAGATTTTACTGAGTTACAGTTCATATAAGGAAATCAGTCAATTTAATCAAATTCATTAGCCCCTAATCTATGGATTTCACATGACTGGGAATACAGATATGCATCTGTTGGTCACAGATACCTTTAAAAAAAAAGGTAGGGGCATGGGTCAGAAAACCAGTCAGTATCTGGTGTGACCACCATTTGCCTCATGCAGCGTGACACATCTCATTCGCATAGAGTTGATCAGGCTGATTGATTGTGGCCTGTTTGATGTTGTCCCACTCCTCTTCAATGGCTGTGCGAAGTTGCAGGATATTGGCGGGAACTGGAACACGCTGTCGTACACGTAAATCCAGAGCATCCCAAACATGCTCAATGGTGACATGTCTGGTGAGTATGCAGGCCATGGAAGAACTGGGACATTTTCAGCTTCCAGGGATTGTGTACAGATCCTTGTGACATGGGGCCGTGCATTATCATGCTGAAACATGAGGTGATGGCAGCGGATGAATGGCACGACAAAGAGCCTCAGAACATCATCACGGTATCTCTGTGCATTCAAAATGCCATTGATAAAATGCAATTGTGTTCATTGTCCGTAGTTTACGCCATCCCATACCATAACCCCACCCCCACCATGGGGCACTCTGTTCATGACGTTATCAGCAGACCGCTCGCCCACACGCCGCCATACACGCAGTCTGCCATATGTCCTGTACAGTTGAAACCGGGATTCATACGTGAAGAGCAAACTTCTCCAGCGTGCCATCAAACGTGAGCCCACTGAAGTCAGTTACGACGCCAAACTGCAGTCAGGTCAAGACCCTGGTGAGGACAACGAGCACGCAGATGAGCTTCCCTGTGACGGTTTCTGACAGTTTGTGCATAATTCTTCAGTTGTGTAAACCCACAGTTTCATCAGCTGTCCAGGTGGCTGGTCTCAGACGATCCCGCAGGTGAAGAAGCCGGATGTGGAGGTCCTGGGCTGGCGTGGTCTGCGGTTGTGAGGCCGGTTGGGCATACTGCCAAATTCTCTAAAACGACGTTGGAGGCAGTTTATGGTAGAGAATTGAACATTCAAAGGAGAAATGCTCACTAACGGGGACAAAATTTGAGAGAAAGGCTTTTTGTTTTTATGGAACATTTCTGGGATCTTTTATTTCATCTCATAAAACATTGACCATGTTGTGTTTATATTTTTGTTCAGTGTAATTGGATAGTGTTAATTTGGAAGCACTTTCTTGTTCAGTGCCTAATAACATTAAATTATCATTATGTTATGGTAACTTTAGTACTAAATGAATGAGTATTGGGAATAAATGAGTGACTGTTTGCATACAAACAGCTACCAATTAATAACCATACTTGGTTATTGCCTGTTATTAGGGTACTGGAAGAAGTAATGCAAACATTTGTTGCAAGCTTGATACTGTAACACATCAAAGCTTTTTATTTATTAGTCATACTGTACATTCAAAATACATTTTCACAGTTAAAATATTGCATTACAATTTCACCCCGGTAATCATCAAGTTAGTAGATATGCAACATACATCATCAAATGGGTATTCTTTGCCACATGTTCTACTAATTTCTTCAGCAAATCACACTTCACTTTGAATTAAAAGTCTCAAATTCCAAACAAGAGCAACTCACACAAGTTACAAACTGCTTTGTAAATAACCAAAGCAAGTGACACCCCAACTCCTCCACTGTCTATACCATCTCTTGTTTAGGATATAAGACATATCCATTGACGGCACATTTAATTCCATAAATGCAACGAAGACACAAAATAATAACTTGAAAAATGTCTGGTCGATGAAATTAAAGCAAGGCTGGTGGTTTTAGGCACCGATTCTTTAAATGAAGATTGGATGCCCACATTTTATTACATGGGCATTATATGCTAGCATAAGACATTATTTCAATGGTAAATGCTAAATAACATTCGATAATCTTGTTTAGGTTCATAGATGGATGGTGCATATATACCTTATGTTTACTATAGAGACAAGGGGAAATTAATAAGACATATGACATTTCCTTGTTCTGAAGTCCAGGTTTTCAGTATACTTTGCCTACTTTTAAAATATAAAACATTTGGCAGAGCTGATGATCATTTAGGAATTGCTAAACGACTATTGTCCAGTAAGACCAGTGGTTCTGAGCAGACTGCAACCACTGATGGTAAACAGTATATTCTCTGAAGCAGGGGGCAGAATTCTAAAACCACCATAGGGCATATGAATGTAGCAGTGCAACTCGGTTTTCAAATGCACCACTACCTGCTCTCTTGACAGTTTTTGAGACCTGGGATCTTCCACTGACCAGTGAGGGTATTTGAGTGACATGTGCGCTGCATGAGCGGGAGATACCAGTGTCTCACGTGGTTTGAAGTCCAAAGCTTAAAGGCAAGCACACATGGATGAGTCAAAGTGGAGCATACTACTGTCTAGGTAGTGAGGGAAGGTATGGTACAGTCATAGTTTGTTTGAGAAGATCCCAGGGCTAGCCACTAGGGCCCATCTGCAGCTGATCCTGCTTATGCTGGGCCAGCCACTGTAAGATCTGTTGCTTCAGCTCCTCGTTGGGCCGGATCTGGTCCATGGTGAGGGGGCTGCGGTTGAACGGGTCTGTCTGATCACTGTAGGGAAATTTAGATTGATACTCAATACCGTACAAAAAACTTGATCTCGGGCCGCATGTTTCAAGCCGCTCAGAGTAAGACTGCTGCTTTAGGATCAACTTTGTATTTTAGATCACAATGAATAAGACTACATGGACAGGTGGGGACCAGATCTTAGATCAGCATTCCTATTCTGAGATGCTTGATGCATACGGTCCCTGGAATAAACCAGCAGCACGTAGACATACTACTCCTAAGGGAATCACTCACCTGAGTAAGTGCCGTGCTATGGTCGAGCGATCGACCGTGACATTGGAGGAGGGGAGCAGCACAGGGTCGAGCATCAGCGTGGACATAATGGGGTCCAGGAACTCGTCTGGGGCGTCCGCGTACGTTTCCTCATCCTGCAGCTGCCGGTCTGCATGAGACTAAGACAGGAGACAGGCAGTAGTTATTTGTTTAGGGTTATGGTATGGAGAGGGCATAGTGGTACAGTATAAGGTGATTTTATACAGATCTAACCTTTATTTTGTCAGCAAGGAGACTGAAACCCACAATAACTTCTCCGGGCTTGTTGATCTTCTTCAGGACTCGGACAGTCTGAGAGAAGAGCGTGGGAGAGTAGGAGCGCCCGTCTTTTGGGACAGTGGCACAGAAATGATCTTCATCACTGCCGAAGAGAAAACGGACATTGTTAGAGTCGCTAGAAACCAAATAGCCACCATATTTGCCACACATGGATTCAAATGGTACTTCAAAAAAACATTCAACTAATTTAGTTATGCTTGACTGTGCTTGCCTGGCACAATATAACCATCCAAAACATGCAAACACCACCCACCTGGCACTCCAGGCAAACGCTCAAAATATTTGAACAACTTCAAATACAGGTCTGAAGTACGGATGGAAAAAGCAAGCGAATTTCAACCCAAAAAACTTCTGAGTCTTGTATTAGCCTTGAAATATTGTCGTTTTGAAACGTACCCCAGGTTAAGGTAGATGGTGCAGATATCGGAGACCAGTTGTTGGGGCTTGAAGTCAAATTCGCTGAAGTCTTTCACCTTCAGGGCGCCCATCTTGGGGCCGACCAGGTGCTGCAGGAAGTGGTTGAGCATGGAGATGATCCTCTCGGCCATGAAAGGGTGCACAAAAATACCCTTGATCTCTGGGATATCATGGAGAGGGAGAAGCGAGTAGGAGTTTCAATATACTCATTTACACAGAGTGTACAAAACATTAGGAACACCTGCTCTTTCCATGACAGACTGAATACAGGTGATTGTGTATGTGTGCCATTGAAAGGGTGAATGGGCAAGACAAAATATTTAAGTGCCTTTGAATGGGGTATGGTAGTAGGTGCCAGGCGCACCGGTTTGATTGTGTCTAGAACTGCAACGCTGCTGGGTTTTTCACGCTCAACAGTTTCCCGTGTGTATCAATAATAGTCCACCACCCAAAGGACATCAATCCAACTTGACACAACTGTGGGAAGCATTGGAGTCAACATGGGCCAGCATCCCTGTGGAACGCTTTAGACACCTTGTAGAGTCCATGCCCTGACAAATTGAGGCTGTTCTGAGGGCAAAAGGTGTTCCTAATGTTTTGTATCCTCAGTGTACAACACAGTGCCATCAAATATAAATTATTGCCATTTACCTTTAACAGGGCAATCTCTTAATTCTGCTTATGGTTTCACTAACTCAATGAACTGGACAATGATGTCTAAAAATGCTCCCGAGTGGCGCAGTGGTCTAAGGAACTGCATCGCAGTGCTAGCTGTGCCACTAGAGATCCTGGTTCGAATCCAGGCTCTGTCGTAGCCGGCCGTGACCGGGAGACCCATGGGGCGGCGCACAATTGGCCCAGCGTCGTCCAGGGTAGGGGAGGGAATGGCCGGCAGGGATGTAGCTCAGTTGGTAGAGCATGGCGTTTGCAACGCCAGGGTTGTGGATTCGCTTCCCACGGGGGGCCAGTATATAAAAAATTATAATGTATGCACTCACTAACTGTAAGTCGCTCTGGATAAGAGCGTCTGCTAAATGACTAAAATGTAATGTAAATGTAAAAAAAATATACATAAACACCCATAGTTTGTGTAGCTCTAGATAGAGACGTATGTCCAAGACATTATCCATTCATTGTTATCCATTCATCCTCCCTCTCCAACTAACCTGATGTGAGGAAAGCCAGAGTGCCGATGGTCTCGTTGGACATGATGTTATGGAAGCGTGCCAGCTGTCCCAACATCTGCAGACTGGACTCCTTCTCCCTGAGGGCATCAGGAGCCAGGCCCTCCCACTCGCCATGGTCCTTCTCCAGCTGCAGAAGCTTGATCTTGCTCAGGTACTACCACGACAAGGACCAGTACAGAGAGAAGTAGTGAGAAAATCTGACAGTTTAAATTTAGGATCTTCATGTAAACCAGGGAATATCAGCTAGATTCAGCCGCGGGCCAATTTCTTCTTGAGGGGATGGTCAGGCGGCCGGAACATAATTATAAATAATTTGTAGACTGCAAATTGACTGCAAGAAGCCCAAACAGACATCATATTTTATTAAAACATAATCATTTCAAACCTTGCTTACATTTGTATACCATCACATATACAGTATCTCTCTATTATGCGTGGGAATACTTTGGACCAGATTTCCAAAATGAAAACCAATTGGGGCTGATTTTCTCGTGTTCTTACGGTCTTTTATGTCCCAAAGAATGTATAAAAAAGATTGATGAGTAGAGGCTGGTGAGATGAGCACGGTCAGACTGGAACCATGTGTTTAAATACAGTTTGTTGATTCCATTCCAGCCATTACAAAGAGCACGTCCGCCGATTTAAAGTGGCACCAGCCACTACTGAGATGGATATGTCAATATAAGTCAATGCTAGGAATGTCCTTTTCATTCAAACGAGAGCTAAATGCTGACAGTTTCTCACCTGTATAGCTTCGTCGAGCAGGAAGATGGCGTCGTTCATCAGGAGATTCAGATACCGCAGGAAAAGTGGAGGATTCATGGCCTCGAGGTTCTCGGATGCATAAACAGCAAGACTCTGAAGTAAACAACATGCCACGTAAGCATTTTGGTGCAGAACTGAAAATCAATAGCCGTGTGTGTTCTGCTGTCTTCAATAAGGATGACTCTACATGTGATACCATCTAAATAACTAAAGAAAAAAAGGGAGACAAGCTTGCCTTAATGCTCTCCCTGTAGCTATCCTTCCCCCACATGTACTTGAGGATGGGATACATAGGTCTCCTGTAGTTGAACTTCTGTTCAAACTGGTGAGGGTCACCTGAGGTGAAACGTCAATAACATACAAGTCACATCATGCATGCACTTGAGCTTCATTACAAAGGTTTAGATTCTAGCACACACAAACCCATGCGAGCAAGACGCACACACACACTTGCTCACACACTAAACCCACCAGTGAACTCAATGTCCACAAACACAGCGATGAGCGCCTCGGCCAGGTGAGGGGCGTGGCGGTAGGAGCAGAAGACCCTTTGACGCTGGAACATGATTGGCTGGGCCGTGCCGGACGATGCCGGTTCCATGTGGGGCATCACCGCCTCCAGCACCTCTGCCAGCTTCGCCCGCAAATGAGGGTTCTTCATCCTGGGTACATGGGTAAAGAGTAAAACAGATGACTCTGAATGGTAGACGCATAAACCCCTTAGGAATATCACATCCAGAAGAGTGATTGTTGTAACAGCCAATGGGGATCAACAATTGAGATAAACAGACCTCAGGATTTTATATGTACCAGGATACATGAATATTATGCACAGATGTGTAAACATGTGGCCTGGTACTGTGTGTGTGTGTGTGTGTGTGGGGGGGGGGTGAACTCAAGTCCTCCCCCTCTCTCCCCTACCTCTCCACGTTTCCCATGAACACAGTGATGAAGTTGAGGACCTGCTCCAAGCTCTCGGCAGAAGACTCCAGGACCTCGTCGGCAAAGCGGCGGAGGAAGACAAAGAAATCTCCCAAGTTCTCTGCAAAGAACTCTGCAGACGTACAATAATCATTTTGATAACCAACCCCTCTTAGTAGCCACCCTTTAAATACACTCTCTACCAGAGGAGGCTGGTGGGAGAGGCTATAGGAGGATGTGCTCTTTTTAATGGCTGGAATGGAGTCAAACATGTTGTTTCCATGTGTTTGATGTTTCCATTAATTCCATTCCAGCAATTACAATGAGCCCGTCCTACTATAGCTACTCCCACCAGCCTCCTCTGCTCTCTACTTATGTGTTATTCTCTCACTCACAACTCTTTATAGCACTGTCATTGGGACTTGTGCAAATTATTATTAATTTTGCTGTTATTTAGCACAGTGGTTCCCAACCTTTTATGAAGCGTGGCACATCTTGATGGGATAAAAAATTGTTGCACACCTAAAATGTCCATATTAATTAATTTAGTGGTAATGACCTCAATCTTATCTGATCCTTACTGCAAATAATCTATTTTCTGTCACAAACATTTTTTTATAGATTAAATCGGGTTTATTTGAACTATTTTCATAGTTTGCATAGTTCCTTACTAGGCAGCAGGTAGCTTAGTGGTTAAGAGCGTTGTGCCAGTAACCGAAAGGTTCTAATCCCCGAGCCGACTAGGTGAAAAATCTGTCGATGTGCCCTTGAGCAAGGCACTTAACCCTAATTGCTCCTGTAAGTCGCTCTGGATAAGAGCGTCTGCTAAATGACTAAAACATTATTTTATTTTTTATATATACAGTGAGGGAAAAAAGTATTTGATCCCCTGCTGATTTTGTACGTTTGTCCACTGACAAAGACATGATCAGTCTATAATTGTAATGGTAGGTTTATTTGAACAGTGAGAGACAGAATAACAACAAAAAAATCCAGAAAAACGCATGTCAAAAATGTTATAAATTGATTTGCATTTTAATGAGGGAAATAAGTATTTGACCCCTCTGCAAAACATGACTTAGTACTTGGTGGCAAAACCCTTGTTGGCAATCGCAGAGGTCAGACGTTTCTTGTAGTTGGCCACCAGGTTTGCACACATCTCAGGAGGGATTTTGTCCCACTCCTCTTTGCAGATCTTCTCCAAGTCATTAAGGTTTCGAGGCTGACGTTTGGCAACTCAAACCTTCAGCTCCCTCCACATATTTTCTATGGGATTAAGGTCTGGAGACTGGCTAGGCCACTCCAGGACCTTAATGTGCTTCTTCTTGAGCCACTCCTTTGTTGCCTTGGCCGTGTGTTTTGGGTCATTGTCATGCTGGAATACCAATCCACGACCCATTTTCAATGCCCTGGCTGAGGGAAGGAGGTTCTCACCCAAGATTTGACGGTGCATGGCCCCGTCCATCGTCCCTTTGATGCAGTGAAGTTGTCCTGTCCCCTTAGCAGAAAAACACCCCCAAAGCATAATGTTTCCACCTCCATGTTTGACGGTGGGGATGGTGTTCTTGGGGTCATAGGCAGCATTCCTCCTCCTCCAAACACGGCAAGTTGAGTTGATGCCAAAGAGCTCGATTTTGGTCTCATCTGACCACAACACTTTCACCCAGTTCTCCTCTGAATCATTCAGATGTTCATTGGCAAACTTCAGACGGGCCTGTATATGTGCTTTCTTGAGCAGGAGGACCTTGCGGGCGCTGCAGGATTTCAGTCCTTCATGGCGTAGTGTGTTACCAATTGTTTTCTTGGTGACTATGGTCCCAACTGCCTTGAGATCATTGACAAGATCCTCCCGTGTAGTTCTGGGCTGATTCCTCACCGTTCTCATGATCATTGCAACTCCACGAGGTGAGATCTTGCATGGAGCCCCAGGCCGAGGGAGATTGACAGTTATTTTGTGTTTCTTCCATTTGCGAATAATCGCACCAACTGTTGTCACCTTCTCACCAAGCTGCTTGGCGATGGTCTTGTAGCCCATTCCAGCCTTGTGTAGGTCTACAATCTTGTCCCTGACATCCTTGGAGAGCTCTTTGGTCTTGGCCATGGTGGAGAGTTTGGAATCTGATTGATTGATTGCTTCTTTGGACAGGTGTCTTTTATACAGGTAACAAGCTGAGATTAGGAGCACTCCCTTTAAGAGTGTGCTACTAATCTCAGCTCGTTATCTGTATAAAAGACACCTGGGAGCCAGACATCTTTCTGATTGAGAGGGGGTCAAATACTTATTTCCCTCATTAAAATGCAAATCAATTTATAACATTTTTGACATGCATTTATCTGGATTTTGTTGTTGTTATTCTGTCTCTCACTGTTCAAATAAACCTACCATTAAAATTATTGACTGATAATTTCTTTGTCAGTGGGCAAACATACAAAATCAGCAGGGGATCAAATACTTTTTTCCCTCACTGTATATAACAAAAATATATAAAAAGATAAAAAGATAAAACTAATAAAAAAAAAAAAAAAAAAAAGGATGATTCATTTCTGTGTACAACTTTAAGAGCATCCCGCAATCTGTGCAGGAAATAAATAAAAAGTGTAGCTCCGTTTTGAACGGATTGAGCTTTTAACGAGCGGATTTCTGCATTGTAAAAGGTGCAACCACGGCCACAAAGCCATGTTCAGTTTGTTTCTATGGCAGAGGCTGTGGCACAGCTACGTCTAATCAGACTTGCCTGTGCTAATGGTTTTCACAGGCGAAGTAAAATGATACAAATTACTTTGCTCGTGATGCGTGCCCCTCAAATGATATAAATGTAACAACAGCCTGAGTGAACTGGACTTGAAACAACGATACAGATGAAACCATGTGCCATTCAATGCATTATCTGAGCGGCACTGGTGCACCCATTCCACAGGTCATGTTTATAAGTGAGTGTTCAAAACAATTATCAAGATTAGGAAAACATTTGCGGCACACCTGAGAGTTCCTCAAGGCACACCAGTGTGCCACGGCGCACCGGTTGAAAACCGCTGATTTAGCACCTCTATTGTACGCACTGACTGCAAGTCAGCATAAGAGCATCTGTCAAATGACTGAAAACGTGATGTCATGGTTGATGGCGCAACATTAAAAAAACTGCCAAAAGTTGAGTTGTTGACGGCCTTTGCTCCTCATCGGCCGACTGGTCTAACTAAGTAAGTAAACAAGCAAGGTTGACGGACAGTTTTACCTGCAATGACTGTGATACTTGGTTGTCTTTCCTACCTTAGTTAAATGCCCTGACTAAGTCTCCCTGCAAAAAAATTAAAAGTAAACTGACAGAGGGAGGGAGGGGCAGCTACCTGGCATGTGACAGAGCAGGCTGTTGTGTAGCGGCGGCAGGGGGAAGGAGAGCTGGATGTGCTCGGGCCCCTGGTTGCTGAGGCCCAGTTGAACTAGGAGTGTGGCGCTGGACGCCTGCAGGTTGAGGCAGCACTGCAGCATGCCCGGCTGAGTGGCTGCTGCCTTGGTCGACAGGTAGACCGTCATTAGGCGCTCAAACTGCTCGCGGAGCTGCTCGGCCGCCGGGCCGCCCGTGGGCTGGGCCTCCCGCCACGTACCCTGCAGCCGGTGGAGCGACTGGTTCATCTTCACCATCTGCTCATGGAGTCTAGGGAGAGGCAAGGAGAATACACAATACAATAAAACTTTCTTAACCATACGTTACAGCGAACAATTGGAATGTGTCAAGGTCCAGTTCACAGCGTTAGATACAGTACATATGGCTCAGCTGTTATGAAGGATAACACTGAGACGTTATCACAACTCTACTCCAAGGGCCAGGTTGCCGGGCACAGATCGAGCATACTCCTGGACTTAAACCCATGCTCAATGGAGAACCACAGAGTTTTTTCGTGTGTGTCAAGAAACAGGCTTAATCGATTGGTTACCGGAGTGTAACTCCAGTTCTATGAGTGGAGCTCCGCCCCATAGGGGAGCTCTGCTCCTAGTGGTTTACCCTCTGCCCTACGGCAGCAGCAGCCTGAGACAAAATTATGCACACACCTACAGCCAATAGGAGTACAGGTGTCCCTATAAGAGGGGATCCCCTCAATCAGCCTCCCGAGATATTTTTCTTCAGCGAGACTAGAGAGGGTCAGCAGGGCCTTAAGTCCTATGGGGCTCCGCTCCACTCATAGAACTGGAGTTACACTCCGGTAACCAATCGTTCTATATCGTGGAGCTCCGCCCCATAGGGGAGCTCTGCTCCTAGTGGTTTAAGGCGGAGCGTAGCGCTCCAAAATGTACTCCCTGCCGAGCCTAACACTTCCCATCGAAACGAGAAAGTCAGGCCTAGCAATGGCTGCAATCGAGTCCTGCAGTACTGCAACTAAAAACCCCTACGGGCGTCACAATATACCGCGTCATCGGTTAAAGACCCGCCCCCACCTAGTCCACTGGCAATGCCAATGACTAGTGGGCAGATCACCAGAATAGAAGCCATACTAATCTGTACTAGCAGATAGATGTGCCTCAATATCCTGTGAAAACACTACCGACCACTAATGGAATGACACCAAGTGTCACTCTACATTGTAAACGCGGTAGACCGCCTCACTCACTCAATGGAATCCCAGAGATTAGTGGGCAGGAACAAAAACATGAGTCATACTAACTGAACAAGCAGATAGATCATCTCACATTCTGTTAATCAACGCATGCCTCTACTGTACTGACCCTGTCAGCCAGGATTCATGCCACAAAATATGTTTTCCTATCCAAAGCGGACCTGATGGAAACCCTGTCCATAGTTCTGCTTTTCCCTCTCTTCCTAGCTCAAGATCTCCCTTCAGCTATGCTGAGTACAGACCGAGCCAAAGAGTTAGAAAACACATCTGTCAAAAAACACGTCTTCCTAACCAAAGCGGACCTGATGGAAACCTGTGTCCACAGTCCTGCTTCTCCTCTCTTTCTTGCTCAAGATCTCCCTTCAGCCACGCTGAGTACAGATCGAGCCAGAGAATTAGAAGACATATCTAAGAGATAGAAACGGATAAATGGAGACGGCGTCGACCAGGATGCTGCTCTACAGATATCCTCTACTCCTGTTCCTCTGAAAAGGGCAGTAGAAGCCGCTACTCCACGAGTGGAGTGAGCTCTGATACCCTGAGGCAATTGCCGCCCCGCTGCCTCATAAGCTGTCTCAATGCCTTCACAAAGCCAATGAGACAACCTCTGTTTTGAAAGTGGTCTACCTAGTGCAGCCGCACCGTGACACACAAACAACTGAGGCGATGACCTAATCGCTGCTGTGCGCTCGACGTAACACGCCAAAGCGCGTACCGGGCACAGGCGATGGAGCTTTTCCTCACTCCTCTCTCTATGAGGAGGAGGAGAAAAAGCCCACAGCTCCACGGTCTGTGACCTATATGAACTCTTAATAACCTTCGGCACAAATGCCGGGTTAGGACGTAACACTGCTCTGCTCAGGTCACCATTGATGGCCAAGCAGTCAGGTCTCGTCGAAAGAGCACACAAATCACTGACCCGCTTAGCTGTAGTCAAAGCGAGCAACAGTGCTGTCTTTATAGACAGCATCTTGAGGGGTATTTGATTAAATGGCTCGAACGGCGACTTACATAGCGCTTCGAGTACCAAAGCCAAATCCCACTGAGGAAGCGTGACTCTAGGTGTTGGCCTAAGTCGCCGCGTTCCTAATAGGAAGCGTTTCACTAGAGGGTGACTAAAGACATTGTCTCTGCCAAAACCCTCATGACAAGCTGAAATCGCTGCTGCAAACACTCTAATCGTGGCAGGCGATTTTTGCTTATCAAACATGAGCTGTAGAAAAGAGAGAATACTCTCCACCTGACAGCTCATGGGGTCTACACCTTGTGTGACACACCATCGTGAAAACACGTTCCATCTACTGGCATACATCTTAGAAGTGGAACTGGCACGTGAACCCTGTATGGCCTGATCACTGCATCAGATAACCCACGGCGCTCTAGCCTGTCCCTCTCAGCAGCCAGGCCTTCAGTGGTTGGCCGATTATGGGCAATTTCCCTATCGTGCCAGCCGCCTGAGACAACGCGTCCCGTCGATGTGGAATTGGCCAAGGTGGCGCAATCAACGTCTGACTCATCTCCGCAAACCAAGGAGCCCCCGGGCGATCGGGCGCTATCAGTATCACTGACAGCCCCCCTGACCTCACCCTGGCTAGCAGTGGGAGAATGCAGGACAGCGGAGGGAATGCATACAGGAGAACTCTCGGCCACGGTTGGTGCGCAAAGGCGTCCCTTCCCAGTGGCGGTTCGTCCTGTTCCCTCAGAGAGAACCATAGAGGACATTGCGCGTTCACGCGTGACGCGAATAGGTCCACCTCGGCTCTCCCGAATTGTTCCCAAATCTGGAGAACAATGTCTGGATGCAGACACCACTCGTCGTCTCGAGGACCCCCTCTTGACATGAGGTCTGCTCCTACGTTCAAGTAGCCCGGAATGTGTGCTGCTCTCAATGAGCGAAGGTGCTCGTGAGCCCACAGCCACAATTCCTCTGCCGCCCGATGGAGAGCAGGAGACCTGACTCCTCCCTGGCGATTTATGTGGGCTACTGTGGTCCGGTTGTCTGACCAGACCAGCACATCGCGACCCCGAAGGGTAGACGCGAAGTGGGTCAGAACCAGTCGAACCGTTTCCAACTCCAGGAGGTTGATGTGACGACCTGATTGAGGCCACACACCTCCTATCGCTTGTGTCTGACATGTCCCTCCCCATCCCGTCAGGGACGCATCCGTGAATACTGGGATGTGAGAGGACACCTTTCCTATCGGGACTCCGTGCGTGAGAACGCGCGAGTTTCTTCAATAGTTTAGGTCTGCACTGAGCGAGAGGGGAACCACCACCAACCGATGACGTTGACGCAATGGGTCTAGTCTTAGTTGGGCGAACCATCGCTGCATCCTGCGCATATGCAGGAGTCCCAGCGGAACCACAGAGTGGGCTGACGACATGAGACCCGAAAGTGACATGATCGACAGCGCCGTCACCGTGTGATTCGGACGACTCTTCCTTAGGGCTAGCAACAAGGCTACCCTTCGGGGGTCCGAGATTCGGGCCCTCATCCTCACAGTGTCTAGCTGTATCCCCAGGTAGACAATCTGATGAGTGGGCCAGGGCGCGCTCTTTTTCCAATTCACAGCAAACCCCAGACTTGTGAGATGCATCACTGTCTGTGTTGTGTGAGTGATCGCCAGCTCTGCTGACGGGGCGAGAACCAGTAGGTCGTCCAGGTAGGCTAGTAGCCGTATTCCCTGATGACGCAACGGTTCCAATACCGCCTCCACACACTTGGAAAATTTGCGAGGTGCCAGGGCGTACCCAAATGGCATCCTCGTGTATTCGTACGCCACCCCTTGAAAGGCGAACCGCAGAAACTTCCTGTGACGCGGCTGAACCGGCACATGAAAGTACGCGTCCTTTAGGTCTATGCTCGTACAAAAGTCCCCTCTCTGGACACATTCCAGCAGATGTTTTGTCGTTAGCATTCGGAAGGGCCGTTTGGTTATGCTCTCGTTGAGAATGCGTAAATCCAAAATCGGCCTCACTCCCCCCGTCTTTTTGGGCACTAGGAAATAAGGCGAATATAGCCCTTTGTTCCTTTGCTCCCGGGGAACTACTGTCACCGCCTCCTTCGCCAAAAGTTCCGTAATCTCTGTCATCAGAGCGGCCACTTTGTCTGCCGTTTTCATCAACGTCTCCACCACTCCCCTGAACGGAGGTGGGGTCCGGTGGAATTCGAGAGCATAACCCTTCTGCAACGTCTGTTCTAGCCAGCGTGAGAGGGTGCAGCTTCTTCGCCACTGCCAGCAATGCAGAGAAAGCGGCTGGGCGCGAAGCTGTGGTGCATCCAGTAGGAAGGACCTGTATTCCTCTATGGCCCTTACCGCCACTGTTCCCCAACATTGAAGTGGTGGAACAGCCCAAGGTGGGCCTCCCGTGAAAGGGAGAGGAACTATCGATGCGTTCTGAGAAAGAAAGAGGAGTAGGGACGTCGGTTAAACCCGTAACCGTCGTATTCCTGCCCTCCTTGAACGCATCGCGGGTCTGAATTGCGCTGACCGAGGCCACAGCCTGCGGCAGGGCACCATCCCCAGCAAGCGATTGCGTCATCTTAGGTGACTGCAATTCGCTATCAGAGCCCTTCACTACAGTACTCCTAGAAGTCTGTAGTATGAGGTCTCTATGAGGTAAAACAAGGCGGCGCCTTGATACCTTCTTGACTTTCACCTTCTGTGTGTGTTCAACACTGCACCCCTGGTGGGTTGATTCATGCTCAGTGTGGTGAGTACTGGCTCGTTCTGTCAGGGGAGCCTATACTTTGGTTATACCCATAACGCTAGTAATCCTGCCCTCCGTGAACGTAGCATGGGTCTGAATCGCATTAACCGAGACCTTGGTCTGCGATAATGCGCCGTCCCCAGATAGCTGCTGTGTTACAATGCCTGGGGGCGCCGATACTCTGGGCACCTTGGTGACCGCGGTAATCGGGCCCTCCGTGAACGCAGCATGGGTCTGGCTCGTACTAGTGGAGACCTTAGTCTGTGCTAGTGCGCCATCCCCAAATAGCGGCTGCGTCCTCATGTCAGAATCTGACCGGGACTGCTGCCTTCTATGTAAAGCACTTCTTATACGTGAAGTGTGATGTGACGACCTGATTGAGGTCTTCTGGATACCTACTCTTAGTGCCTGTTCAGCAACGCACCCTTGGTGGGCTGAACGGCTCTTAGAGTGGTAAGGAAGAGAGGGTGAGATTTGAACGCTCTCGGACGTATTATGGAAAAGAGGCTCTTTTTTGACAAAGTCAGGTGGAGCCAACTCTTTATTAAACACATCAACAAAGGCATTAATATCAACACCCATCCCTTCAACCGAAGGGTGGGGGGGAACAGTGGGCACGTTCGACACCATCGATGCGTCCTCCATCCTCTCCCCCGCGTCCCGTCACGTACGCCTCCTCTTGCCTCCCTTGGAGGGCCAGGTCGGCGTCCTCGTCACCTCCCTCGCCGGCTGTAGTGGGGCTACCGTAGCTGCAGGGAAGGCCGGGCCCGTTCCCTTGCTGCTCGTGGCCGCCGGATGACGCCGATTACGCCGCCTCGTCGTAGACCCCGGTCTACTTAGAGGGGCGGAGGTAGATGGCCTTTGGGGAGGAGGGGGGCCGAGTCGTCCTGCCAACGGCAGGTGCTTGGCCAACTGCTTCTTCTCCTCCTCTAACTTAGAGAAACGCTCCGTCGCCTCTTTGACTGCGACCCCAAAGAGGCCGTCGTCAGAGGGGGGCGTTCAAGAGAGACGTCCTGTCTGCCTCTTTCATGGATGTCAATGACAACCAGAGGTGTCGTTCCCCGACCACCGAAGTGGCCATGGATCTCCCCGCGCAGACTGCGGACGCCTGTGTCAGGTGGAGTATGGCGCCAGAAATTCTGGACGCCTCCTCCACCTCCTCCGGTGCCATCTCTGTCTTACCCGTGGTTAAACGGGACAGAGAGGCCGCCAAGAGGGAAATGTTGTTAGCTGCTGCTACAGCTTGGGCTCCCAACCCAAAAGACTTCTCTAACAGCTGTGCTGTGAGTCGGTCCTTCTGGGATGGCAACGTGGCCTTCTTGGAAGAGGGCCAAGGGCTCGAACCCGGTACGAGATACGCCGCCATGGCGCTCTCTAACCTGGGGATTCCCTGACCCTGAAACCTTCCTTCCACTCTCGTGAATGGGAGATACGCTTTTACAGGCGAACGCGCCGCTAAAGGTGCCTCCCACGAGCCCTCAACGTACCTAGCCAAAGAAGGCATGGCAGGAGCCACTGGCTCTGCCGCCTTCCTTGGCCTGGAATAAGGACCGCCCTCCATCATATCAACCTCCGGTGCGGAGGGAAGAGGGGGCAGCCTTATTACCAGCCGTTGAGCAGCTCTCTCAATGAGACCCGGAAAGTCCGATCTCAGAGAGGCTGCAGCGAAAGAGATAGCTTCTGATCTCTCAGAGCTTGTATCCCCTTCGCTATAGGGACTACAAGCCCTCTCGCTCTCCAAAGGAAAGGGGGGCTTGAAAGTATGAGGGACGGGGTCCGACTGTTCCATTGGAATGCCAGACCCTTCCTCAAAGTCCCTATCTTCCCCCGAGTCTGCGCCGTCGGACAACGCCTCTGAAGCAGAGGCTAGTATCGACAGCACATCCTCAAGGGGGATGTCCTCCCTGAAAAACACCCAACGCTGCTTCCTCTCCTTTAAAGAAAGGAGGGCGCAGGAGGCGCAATTCAGGGGACTGCAGACGCCTTCCTTGGCATGCTGGGATCCCAAACACACAAAACATAGGTCGTGGTGCTCACCGGCCCCCATGGAAGTGCATCTGCACTGAGCTCTGAAAAGAGCTTTTGGGGGTGGAAAATCTCCCGGTGTGCTCATTTAGACGACGTTGATGACTGGAATATCAACGGCGTTTTCGTCCTGAGTCTTCGTGCTTCGTCTCTTCTTGGCTCTTCAGTCTAGTCATCCAGTCGCTGAAGAAAAAGGGAGGCTGATTGAGGGGAGGCATCCCCTCTTATAGGGACACCTGTACTCCTATTGGCTGTAGGTGTGTGCATAATTTTGTCTCAGGCTGCTGCTGCCTTAGGGCAGAGGGTAAACCACTAGGAGCAGAGCTCCCCTATGGGGCGGAGCTCCACGATATAGTACTGGGTCAGAAAAAACAGCACCAAAAGTATTGTGTACTAACATGGTAAGTAGAACTTTCTTCATGCACAAACCCAAAACCCTGTGATGACATACTAATGCTCATCATATGGATACAGCATTGCTAGGTCAGGGGTATATTCAGTTAGGAGATATGTTCACAAATTTGCAGATAGAAATGCATTGAATAGACCTGACATGATTCCCTATTCTACGTGAAAGACAATCATATCTATCCTATAATTGTTATTCTATCTGAATGATCTGTAACGTTGCACCCTTCTGAACAGGGCCAGTTAGTTACCTGTGGAAGCCCAGGTGCAGGGTCATCTGGGTAAGGATGAGGTTCTCAGTAAGGAGGCTGTATGACTGGGCATACTCCACCGACTGCTGGGGGGGGAGGGGGACGAGACACGTCTCTTTGTCCAGACCTAATGATCAATGAGAAAATTACGATAGATTCGTATTTACTAACATAAAATAGAGAATCAACTATGTAAAAAGGACATCCAATGACCCAGACACACATGCACGCACACATGCACTCATATAAAAGTATGCACACACACACACACACCTCTGGCGTGCACATTGCGGTTGCGCCGCTCCTCCTCGCTGAGCTCCTTGAGCGCGCAGTAGGTAGGGTTGAAGGTGAGTAGCTTGGGTGAGCGCGGCCGGCAGAAGGGCTGGCACAGCTTGAGCAGTGCGGCGCCCAGATTGAGGAAGAAGGCGTCTGAGGCATACATCTGGAAGAAGATCTCAGGCATCTGGTTGGCCCAGATCTTGGTGCGCCCGGCGTTGGCCTGCAGGCAGCCACCCAGCCAGGAGAGCAGCAGGTGGCGCGTCTCACCCGACTGCTGCAGCAGGTTCTTCAGGAGCTGATGCAGCTTGTCATGGAACTGGCCCATGAACTGGGAGGAAAGGAGAACAGGATAGGATACGTCAATAACTAGACGGGAGCAGAGTATGTAAGCGGAGTTGAGCGGTCGGAAAGCGTGCGCACCGGCACTCCTAGTCCTTTCCAACCGCTCCACTAAAAACCACTCCGCGAAGAAAAAAAAAAATGCCGCTCCAAATCTGCTCCATTCACTAAAAATCACAATTTAATCAACACCCATCTATTTTTGTGACTACCTGGACCTACCATTTGGTTTTGAAGTATTAAAACCAAACCATATGTTTTGAAAGAAAAGTATTTTAGAAGCGCTCATCATTTCAAATAGGCTACATGTAATATTAAACAGCATGTAAACACTAAATAGGTCAGGAGCCAGACAGGGAGCCTAAAAAGGAACGAAAATGAATTATTTAGGCTATATGATTTCAAGGCTTTAGCCTACAAAGAAATACATTGTGAAGCACTTGCGAGTGCGACACAATAGGCTGAAAGACCCAGCCACGTTTTATCTTCAATGCCCTTGCTGATGGAAGGAGGTTTTCACTCAAAGTCTCACAATACATGGCCCCATTCATTCTTTCCTTTACACGGATCAGTCGTCCTGGTCCCTTTGCAGAAAAACAGCCCCAAAGCATGATGTTTCCACCCCCATGCTTCACAGTAGGTATGGTGTTCTTTGGATGCAACTCAGCATTCTTTGTCCTCCAAACACAACGAGTTGAGTTTTTACCAAAAAGTTCTATTTTGGTTTCATCTGACCATATGACATTCTACCAATCCTCTTCTGGATCATCCAACTGCACTCTAGCAAACTTCAGACGGGCCTGGACATGTACTGGCTTAAGCAGGGGGACACGTCTGGCACTGCAGGATTTGAGTCCCTGGCGGCGTAGTGTGTTACTGATGGTAGGCTTTGTTACTTTGGTCCCAGCTCTCTGCAGGTCATTTACTAGGTCCCCCCGTGTGGTTCTGGGATTTTTGCTCACCGTTCTTGTGATCATTTTGACCCCACGGGGTGAGATCTTGCGTGGAGCCCCAGATCGAGGGAGATTATCAGTGGTCTTGTATGTCTTCCATTTCTTAATAATTGCTCCCACAGTTGATTTCTTCAAACCAAGCTGCTTACCTATTGCAGATTCAGTCTTCCCAGCCTGGTGCAGGTCTACAATTTTGTTTCTGGTGTCCTTTGACAGCTCTTTGGTCTTGGCCATAGTGGAGTTTGGAGTGTGACTGTTTGAGGTTGTGGACAGGTGTCTTTTATACTGATAACAAGTTCAAACAGGTGCCATTAATACAGGTAACGGGTGGAGGACAGAGGAGCCTCTTAAAGAAGAAGTTACAGGTCTGTGAGAGCCAGAAATCTTGCTTGTTTGTAGGTGACCAAATACTTATTTTCCACCATAATTTGCAAATAAATTCATTAAAAATCCTACAATGTGATTTTCTGGAATTTTTTTCCTCATTTTGTCTGTCATAGTTGACGTGTACCTATGATGAAAACTACAGGCCTCTCACATCGTTTTAAGTGGGATAACTTGCACAATTGGTGGCTGACTAAAAAAGTATTTGATCCCCTGCTGATTTTGTACGTTTGCCCACTGACAAATAAATGATCAGTCTATACTTTTAATGGTAGGTTTATTTGAACAGTGAGAGACAGAATAACAACAACAAAATCCAGAAAAACGAATTTCAAAATTTTTATAAATTGATTTGCATTTTAATGAGGGAAATAAGTATTTGACCCCCTCACAATCAGAAAGATTTCTGGCTCCCAGGTGTCTTTTATACAGGTAACGAGCTGATTAGGAGCACACTCTTAAAGGGAGTGCTCCTAATCTCCGTTTGTTACCTGTATAAAAGACACCTGTCCACAGAAGCAATCAATCAATCAGATTCCAAACTCTCCACCATGGCCAAGACCAAAGAGCTCTCCAAGGATGTCAGGGACAAGATTGTAGACCTACACAAGGCTGGAATGGGCTACAAGACCATCGCCAAACAGCTTGGTGAGAAGGTGACAACAGTTGGTGCAATTATTCGCAAAAGGAAGAAACACAAAATAACTGTCAATCTCCCACGAACTGGGGCTCCATGCAAGATCTCACCTCGTGGAGTTGCAATGATCATGAGAACGGAATCAGCCAAGAACTACATGGGAGGATCTTGTCAATGATCTCTAGGCAGCTGGGACCATAGTCACCAAGAAAACAATTGGCAACACACTACGCCGTGAAGGACTGAAATTCTGCAGCACCCGCAAGGTCCCCCTGCTCAAGAAAGCACATATACAGGCCCGTCTGAAGTTTGCCAATGAATGATTAATCTGAATGATTCAGAGGAGAACTGAGTGAAAGTGTTGTGGTCAGATGATCCCAAAGACCTCGATTTTGGTCTCAACTCAACTCGCTGTGTTTGGAGGAGGAGGAATGCTGCCTATGACCCCAAGAACACCATCCCCACCGTCAAACATGGAGGTGGAAACATTATGCTTTGGGGGTGTTTTTCTGCTAAGGGGACAGGACAACTTCACCGCATCAAAAGGGACGATGGACGGGGCCATGTACCGTCAAATCTTGGGTGAGAACCTCCTTCCCTCAGCCAGGGCATTGAAAATGGGTCATGGATGGGTATTCCAGCATGACAATGACCCAAAACACACGGCCAAGGCAACAAAGGAGTGGCTCAAGAAGAAGCACATTCAGGTCCTGGAGTGGCCTAGCCAGTCTCCAGACCTTAATCCCATAGAAAATATGTGGAGGGAGCTGAAGGTTTGAGTTGCCAAACGTCAGCCTCGAAACCTTAATGACTTGAAGAAGATCTGCAAAGAGGAGTGGAACAAAATCCCTCCTGAGATGTGTGCAAACCTGGTGGCCAACTACAAGAAACGTCTGACCTCTGTGATTGCCAACAAGGGTTTTGCCACCAAGTACTAAGTCATGTTTTGCAGAGGGGTCAAATACTTATTTCCATCATTAAAATGGAAATCAATTTATAAAATTTTTGACATGCGTTTCTCTGGATTTTTTTGTTATTCTGTCTCTCACTGTTCAAATAAACCTATCATTCAAATTATAGACTGATAATTTCTTTGTCAGTGGGCAAACGTACAAAATCAGCAGGGGATCAAATACTTTTTTCCCTCACTGTATACACAGTTGAAGTCGGAAGTTTACATACACCTTAGCCAAATACATTTAAACTCAGTTTTTCACAATTCCTGACATTTAATCCTAGTAAAAATTCCCTGTATTAGGTCAGTTAGGATCACCACTTTATTTTAAGAATGTGAAATGTCAGAATGATTTATTTCAGCTTTTATTCTTTCATCACATTCCCAGTGGGTCAGAAGTTTACATACACTCAATTAGTATTCGGTAGCATTGCCTTTAAATTGTTTAACTTGGGTTAAACGTTTTGGGTAGCCTTCCACAAGCTTCCCACAATAAGTTGGGTGAATTTTGGCCCATTCCTCCTGACAGAGCTGGTGTAACTGAGTCAGGTTTGTAGGCATCCTTGCTCGCACACGCTTTTTCAGTTCTGCCCACAATTTTCTATAGGATTGAGGTCAGGGCTTTGTGACGGCCACTCTAATACCTTTACTTTGTTGTCCTTAAGCCATTTTGCCACAACTTTGGAAGTATGCTTGGGGTCATTGTCCATTTAGAAGACCCATTTGCGACCAAGTTTTAACTTCCTGACTGATGTCTTGAGATGTTGCTTCAATATATCCACATAATTTTCCTTCCTCATGATGCCATCTATTTTGTGAAGTGCACCAGTCCCTCCTGCAGCAAAGCACCCCCACAGCATGATGCTGCCACCCCCGTGCTTCACGGTTGGGATGGTGTTCTTTGGCTTGCAAGTTACCTCCTTTTTCCTCCAAACATAACGATGGTCATTAAGGCCAAACAGTTCTATTTTTGTTTCATCAGACCAGAGGACATTATCCAAAAAGTACGATCTTTGTCTCCATGTGCAGTTGCAAACCGTAGTCTGGCTTTGTTATGGCGGTTTTGGAGCAGTGGCTTTTTCCTTGCTGAGCAGCCTTTCAGGTTATGTCGATATAGGACTCGTTTTACTGTGGATATAAATACCTTTGTACCCGTTTCCTCCAGCATCTTCACAAGGTCCTTTGCTGTTGTTCTGGGATTGATTTGCACTTTCCGCACCAAAGTACGTTCATCTCTAGGAGACAGAACGCCTCTCCTTCCTGAGCGGTATGACGGCTGCGTGGTCCCATGGTGTTTATACTTGCGTACTATTGTTTGTACAGATGAACGTGGTACCTTCAGGCGTTTGGAAATTGCGCCCAAGGATGAACCAGACTTGTGGAGGTCTACAATTTTTTTCCGAGGTCTTGGCAGATTTCTTTTGATTTTCCCATGATGTCAAACAAAGAGGCACCGAGTTTGAAGGTAGGCCTTGAAATACATCCACAGTTACACCTCCAATTGGCTCAAATGATGTCCTAGACTAAAAGCAATTTATGCTTGATTCGAAAATGTGGTCGGAGGCTCCATATGGGGGTTGTGACGCAATTGCTGAGCCTCCAGAGGCATGCAGTGGCCAAATCGAGCTCTGTACCACATCGCCATGCACCTCCCAAATTATTTAACAATGCGGAGGGCTCTGTATAGCACCGCATTGACATGATTGGTTGACGGTAGGTGGGGGCGGTACATCCTGTATAAACACAAACTCACCCATTACATACATCACCAGTAGCACATTCACCGTTAATTCCTATAATTTCTAATCTACAATGTTTGTTACTTTGGTTACGGTCATATATTTTAATGCATTCAATATTATTCCAGTCTTCCTGTTCTCATTGTCGGAGTGGACACATTGTTTGCAGAGTGCACAACCTATGCTACACTTTTGAGAAACACGTTTTGGTTTATTTAATTCCATTTATGAGGCTACCTGGTCTGCGCGCAAATGTAGGCATATAAATGTGCCCATTTGGGGATCTGATAGTATTTCTGATTGGCTTAACCTCACCTCAAACAGCAAGCAAACAAAGTCTGTTTTTACATCAATTGAGAACTACAATAGTTCCTCAATGTATTTGAAAAATCTTACCAGCTCTCTCCTTTTCGATAACCACTCAGCGTGAAAAGGGAAAAATGTAATGCTCTGATGCAGTGGACATATCATATAATACAGGCTTATCAGTGCTCGACTTGGACTGAAATAGGTTCCGGTACTCATTTTGGGGGCTGGCACTGTTTATATTTAGGTGCAGGAGCTCCACAATACTTTAGAGCTAATATTCTATAAGAGGTATAGGAGCTCACGCAGTAGAACATTTGAGGTGCCGGTACTCAGCTCCGGTGAGCTCTTGCCCAAGTCAAGCACTGCTTCTTATCCCTTGCACAAATAGCCTACAACTGTGTCTGTCCCAAGCTCACTGGTGTGGGAAACTGAGGGCCCAGAATATTTTATACAATGTTGCAAGTTCGCTAGCACAAGCTTTGGGCCGGACCCAAGTTAATAGTTGATACAATGTTTCAAGTTCGATGCAGACAGGCAATGTGTAGCCAATGTGATATATAGGATATTTATTTTTAAATCAGGATATTTTCTACCTGCAATGTTTTTATTTGTTGGCTTTATGTAGGCTATTTTTACATAATTGGCAATGGCAATAGAAGTTCCCATTCCCCCTGATTAGACGCAAACTGGCTGAATAGATTCAGTGGCTAGCTTTGCACTTTACTGGCTAACAGTAGCTACTAAGGGTAAGTTATAACCTACATTTAATTTTGTTTTGTTTTTACATACTGGTAACAAGAGTCGTTCAAGGGAATTCGGGACATGGGTGACTAGTTAACGTTAGCTTGGCTCTCTCTGTGTGTTTCGTGCCGTCGGAGGAGGGGTGGTTCGTTGACAGAGAGCAATGGCTAGCTAGTATGCTAACTATTCTAGCTAACTAACTGGCTGAATAAGTTGACGACGTACTCACTCAAACTGTCAAAACTAACCCAAAACTTTACACAACGTTAGACACGGACACAAATTATCTGTTTGGTGTGTTAACACACTGGTTTGTTGTAACCGAATATTGGTGCTAAACCGTGTTATTGGAGGCTGGCATGCTAGTTGGCTATGGCGTCATTGGATTCGGTGTCCTGGACGGTTTTCACGGAAGAATACTGTACCAAGTTAGCTAGCTGAATAAACTAAGTAAGTCTATTCCTAGGAAACATTGAACCGCTGTAGTTTACAACAATTATAATTTATAAAGTGGAAGTTGGGAGAGAGACCCTTTGCCTGATGACAGCTTTACACACTCTCAACCATTCTCTCAACCAGCCTCATGAGGTAGTCACCTGGAATGCATTTCAACTAACAGGTGTGCCTTCTTAAAAGTTAATTTGTGAAATGTCTTTCCTTCTTAATGCGTTTGAGCCAATCAGTTGTGTTTTGACAAGGTAGGGGGCAATACAGAAGATAGCCCTATTTGGTAAAAGACCAAGTCCATATTATGGCAAGAACAGCTCAAATAGGCAAAGAGAAACAACAGTCCATCATTCCTTTAAGACATGAAGGTCAGTCAATATGGAACATTTCAAGAACTCGCAAAAACCATCAAGAGCTATGATGAAACTGGTTGTCATGAGGACCGCCACAAGAATAGAAGACCCAGAGTTACCTGTGTTGCAGAGGATAAGTTAATTAGAGTTACCAGCCTCAGAAATTGCAGCCCAAATAAACATTAGACCAGTGGAACTGTGTCCTTTGGTCTTGAGTCAAATTGGAGATTATTGGTTCCAACCGCTGTGGCTTTGTGAGACGCGGTGTGGGTGAACGGATGATCTCTGCATGTGTATTTCCCACCGTAAAGCATGGAGGAGGTGTTATGGTGTGGGGGTGCTTTGCTGCTGACACTGTCTGTGATTTATTTAGAATTCAAGGCACACTTAACCAGCATGGCTACCACAGCATTCTGCAGCGATACGCCATCCCATCTGGTTTGGGCTTAATGGGACTATCATTTGTTTTTCAACAGGACAATGACCCAACACACATCCAGGCTGTATAAGGGCTATTTTACCAAGAAGGAGAGTGATGGAGTGCTGCATCAGATGACCTGGCCTCCTCAATCCCCTGACCTCAACCCAATTGAGATGGTTTGGGATGAGTCGGACCGCAGAGTGAAGGAAAAGCAGCTAACAAGTGCTCAGCATATGTGGGAACTCCTTCAAGACTGTTGGAAAAGCATTCCAGGTGAAGCCGGTTAAGAGAATGCCAAGAGTGTGCAAAGCTGTCATCAAGGCATAGGGTGGCTATTTTAAGAATCTCAAATATAAAATATATTTTGATTTGTTTAACACTTTTTTGGTTACTACATGATTCCATGTGTGTTATTTCATAGTTTTGATGTCTTCACTATTATTCTACAATGTAGAAAATAGTTAAAATAAAGAAAAACCCCTGAATGAGTAGGTGTGTCCAAACCTTTGACTGGTACTGTAAGTATTCAGACCCTTTACTCAGTACTTTGTTGAAGCACCTTTGGCAGCGATTACAGCCTCAAGTCTTTTTGGGTATGGCACACCTGTATTTGGGGAGTTTCTCCCATTCTTCTATGCAGATCCTCTCAAGCTCTGTCAGGTTGGATGGGGAGCATTGCTGCACAGCTATTTTCAGGTCTCTCCAGAGATGTTCGATCGGGTTCACGCAAGGACATTCAGAGACTTGTCCCGAAGCCACTCCTGCGTTGTCTTGGGTGTGTGCTTAGGGTCGTTGTCCTGTTGGAAGGTGAACCTTCTCATGGTCTGAGAGTCTTTAGGTGCCTTTTGGCAAACTCCAAGCGGGCTGTCATGTGCCTTTTCCTGAGGAGTGGCTTCCGTCTGGCCACTCTACCATAAAAGTTCTCCCATCTCCGCAGAGGAACTCTGGAGCTCTGTCAGAGTGACCATCGGGTTCTTGGTCAACCAAGGCCCTTCTCCCCCGATTGCTCTGTTTGGTCGGGCGGCCAGCTCTAGGAAGAGTCTTGGTGGTTCTAAACGTATTCCATTTAAGAATGATAGAGGCCACTGTGTTCTTGGGGACCTTCAATGCTGCAGACATTTGGTACCCTTCCCCAGATCTTTGCCTCGATACAATCCTGTCTCTGAGCTCTACGGACAATTCCTTCGACCTCATGGCTTGGTTTTTGACATGCACTGTCAACTGTGGGACCTTATATAGACAGGTGTGTGCCTTTCCAAATCATGTCCAATCAATTGAATTTACCACAGGTGGACTCCAATCAAGTTGTAGAAACATCACAAGGATGATCAATGGAAACAGGATGCATCGGAGCTCAATTTCTAGTCTCATCGCAAAGGGTCTGAATACTTATGTAAATAAGGTATATGTTTTCGCTTTGTCATTATGGGGTATTGTGTGTAGATTGATGATATATATATATTTTAATCAACTTTTAAATAAGGCTGTAACGTAACAAAAGATCTCTGAATACTTTCCAAATGTACTGTATGGAAAAAAAACACGTTTAAACATTTCTAGCAATCGATTGGTCGAAAGAACAGACGACTTTCGGTCGACCAAGATTTTTTTTTTGTCGGGGACAGCCCTAATAGGTAGGCCTAAAGGTTTTTAGGCAAAATAACCCAATCAAAACGGAAAGCTCCTTAAAAGTAGGAATATGCCAGGCCTTTTGTGCCAAAATCAATTATGGCCTATTGTATAGATATTAAAAGAAAAAGTTTAAGAGATCTGATTTTTAGTTTATAAATACTTTGCTACAATGATTACGATCTTGTCTCATCGCTGCAACTCCCCAATGGCCTCGGGAGAGAGGTGAAGGTCGAGTCATGCGTCCTCTGAAACATGACCCGCCAAGCCGCGCTTCTTAACACCCGCCTGCTTAACCCAGAAAACAGCTGCACCAATGTGTCGGAGGAAACACCGTTCAACTGACTACCGAAGTCAGTCTGCAGGCGCCCAGCCCGCCACAAGGAGTCGCTAGAGCGCGATGAGCCAAGTAAAGCCCCCCCCAGCCAATTCCCCAAACCCGGATTGTGCGCCCCCATATGGGACTCCCAGTCATGATCGAACCCCAGGCTGTAGTTACGCCACAACACTGCGATGCAGTGCCTTAGACTGCTGCGCCACTCGGGAGGCCCTAGAACTGACATTTCTATGTGAATTTAATTGGATAGCCCAAAAAGTTACATATTGCAGCTTTAAATATGGGAAAGGTACTGAAAAGTTCAGGAAAACCTCAGGGAAGCTCATCAGGCAGAAGCACCTCTAGCCTTTTGGGGTGAAACAAAATATTGCCTTCTTGGCAGTGGATAATTGTTTATGTATTGTTAAAGTAAACATTTCAGCAATTCTGCACATTTTGGCATGGGGTGTAGAGAAACATTTGCAATTTCAAAGGTAATATCCTGCAATTCTACACATTTTGTTATGATGATATTGCAGGTTTTCCTACTTACAAAGCATGTAGAGGTCTGTAATTTTTATCATAGGTACACTTCAACTGTGAGAGACGGAATCTAAAACAAAAATCCAGAAAATCACATTGTATGATTTTTAAGTAAAGAATTTGCATTTTATTGCATGACATAAGTATTTGATCACCTACCAACCAGTAAGAATTCCGGCTCTCACAGACCTGTTAGTTTTTCTTTAAGAAGCCCTCCTGTTCTCCACTCATTACCTGTATTAACTGCACCTGTTTGAACTCGTTACCTGTATAAAAGACACCTGTCCACACACTCAATCAAACAGACTCCAACCTCTCCACAAAGGCCAAGACCAGAGAGCTGTGTAAGGACATCAGGGATAACATTGTAGACCTGCACAAGGCTGGGATGGGCTACAGTACAATAAGCATGCAGCTTGGTGAGAAGGCAACAACTGTTGGCGCTATTGTTAGAAAATGGAAGAAGTTCAAGATGACGGTCAATCACCCTCGGTCTGGGGCTCCATGCAAGATCTCACCTCGTGGGGCATCAATGATCATGAGGAAGGTGAGGGATCAGCCCAGAACTACACGGCAGGACCTGGTCAATGACCTGAAGAGAGCTGGGACCACAGTCTCAAAGAAAAGCATTAGTAACACACTACGCCGTCATGGATTAAAATCCTGCAGTGCACGCAAGGTCCCCCTGCTCAAGCCAGCGCATGTCCAGGCCCGTCTGAAGTTTGCCAATGACCATCTGGATGATCCAGAGGAGGAATGGGAGAAGGTAATGTGGTCTGATGAGACAAAAATAGAGCTTTTTGGTCTAAACTCCACTCGCCGTGTTTGGAGGAAGAAGAAGGATGAGTACAACCCCAAGAACACCATCCCAACCGTGAAGCATGGAGGTGGAAACATCATTCTTTGGGGATGCTTTTCTGCAAAGGGGACAGGACGACTGCACCGTATTGAGGGGAGGATGGATGGGGCCATGTATCGCGAGATCTTGGCCAACAACCTCCTTCCCTCAGTAAGAGCATTGAAGATGGGTCGTGGCTGGGTCTTCCAGCATGACAATGACCCGAAACACACAGCCAGGGCAACTAAGGAGTGGCTCCGTAAGAAGCATCTCAAGGTCATGGAGTGGCCTAGCCAGTCTCCAGACCTGAACCCAATAGAACATTTTTGGAGGGAGCTGAAAGTCCGTATTGCCCAGCGACAGCCCCGAAACCTGAAGGATCTGGAGAAGGTCTGTAACGAGGAGTGGGCCAAAATCCCTGCTGCAGTGTGTGCAAACCTGGTCAAGACCTACAGGAAACGTATGATCTCTGTAATTGCACAAAGGTTTCTGTACCAAATATTAAGTTCTGCTTTTCTGATGTATCAAATACTTATGTCATGCAATAAAATGCAAATTAATTACTTTAAAATCATACAATGTGATTTTCTGGATTTTTGTTTTAGATTCCGTCTCTCACAGTTGAAGTGTACCTATGATAAAAAATTACAGACCTCTACATGCTTTGTAAGTAGGAAAACCTGCAAAATCGGCAGTGTATCAAATACTTGTTCTCCCCACTGTAGATGTAGGCCTAAGTGGGGTTTTGGAGACACAGAAGATTATAAGGTTAGGGGACTGTCCCAAATAGCACTCTATTCCCTATATACAGTGAGGGAAAAAAGTATTTGATCCCCTGCTGATTTTGTACATTTGCCCACTGACAAAGAAATTATCAGTCTATAATTTTAATGGTAGGTTTATTTGAACAGTGAGAGACAGAATAACAACAAAAAAATCCAGAAAAACGCATCTCAAAAATGTTATAAATTGGTTTGCATTTTAATGAGGGAAATAAGTATTTGACCCCCTCTCAATCAGAAAGATTTTTGGCTCCCAGGTGTCTTTTATACAGGTAACAAGCTGAGATTAGGAGCACTCCCTTTAAGAGTGTGCTCCTAATCTCAGCTTGTTACCTGTATAAAAGACACCTGTCCACAGAAGCAATCAATCAATCAGATTCCAAACTCTCCACTATGGCCAAGACCAAAGAGCTCTCCAAGGATGTCAGGGACAAGATTGTAGACCTACACAAGGCTGGAATGGGCTACAAGCCCATCACCAAGCAGCTTGGTGAGAAGGTGAGAAGGTGACAACAGTTGGTGCGATTATTCGCAAATGGAAGAAACACAAAAGAACTGTCAATCTCCCTCGGCCTGGGGCTCCATGCAAGATCTCATCTCGTGGAGTTGCAATGATCATGAGAACGGTGAGGAATCAGCTTAGAACTACACGGGAGGATCTTGTCAATGATCTCAAGGCAGCTGGGAGCATAGTCACCAAGAAAACAATTGTTAACACACTACGCCGTGAAGGACTGAAATCCTGCAGCGCCCGCAAGGTCCCCCTGCTCAAGAAAGCACATATACAGGCCCGTCTGAAGTTTGCCAATGAACATCTGAATGATTCAGAGGAGAACTGGGTCAAAGTGTTGTTGTCAGATGAGACCAAAATCGAGCTCTTTGGCATCAACTGTTCAAATAAACCTACCATTAAAATTATAGACTGATCATGTCTTTGTCAGTGGGCAAACGTACAAAATTAGCAGGGGATCAAATACTATTTTCCCTCACTGTAGAGCACTACTTTTGACCAAAGCCTCTATTTCTAGTGCCCTTACCTGGTGTATGTTGGACTCCTGGACCTTCATTTCCTGTGGACTGGAGCGTGAGGGGTTGAGGAAGAAGCCGTGACCCTCCACCACCCCTGAAGTCTTCAGCAGGCAAGAGATACTCAACACAGTGCCAAGGAGGGTGTTCTGATACTGAAGCCCATTGTTGGGATCTTTGGGTTGGATGTGCTCCACCAATACCTGGAGGAAGATCATTTGAAGTATATAAACTACTTTTGAGATCCAGGTTGTCCATTTCAGACATATGAATGCCGTTGTTGTAATAATAATAATAATCTTGTTATAAATAGAATACAATAGAATTGCATAGAATATAATCAATTAATAATCATGGTTATGCAAAACAGTCCAGAGGAGTGATGACGATGCATTTCCGCCCCTGACCGTAGCGATATCTTTTTGCCGGCTGAAGTAGAGGAGCAGGTCCAGGTAGGAGAAGAGCAGCAGCTGGCAGAGATCCAAGTCTTTCACACGGCCTTGGAAGATATCGAGCACGGGCACGATCACCTCGCTGAAGGTGCGCACCTCCTGGTCAGACAACAGGCCAGCGATCACCTCCTCCATGAACTCCACCACATCCTCCAGCTCTGCAACGCACGACAGAAACCACACTTAATGTCAGGGTTTTTCTTGGCTCAAAAAAGGGCTAGATAGATAAGTAAAAATCCTGTATAATAGGCCTGTATAATGCAGAGAAGATACTGTACTTTACAGAACCATACATGTACAGGGTTTTTCCTGGCTCAAAAAAGGGTTTAGGTATATATATCAGAAAAAAACCTGTTTATTCTCTTTATTGTACAGGCTTCTTTCCCACCCTTTTCTGGACACAAACCACACACAACATAATCAGGACTTCACACGACAACACACAGCAAAGTGAGGATATTATGTACTCATGCAGATCGACAACTTCAAACCAGTCAAAACCAGTTATTTCATCAGTGGGGGCAAACTAGCCTAAGTTCCAGCACATCCTGTCTTGTGAGGCCTCAACAGTTGATACCTGAGCAGCAGACAACACCACTTTATTTGGCTACTGAGATGGAACAGAACAGGGATCCTCAGACAGTCGGGGGCTTTAATAATTGAATGGACTCACGGGCTCCGCCGACTCCCTCCAGCAGCAGATCCAGTAGCTGCTCGTACACGTTCTGGCTGATGTAGATCTCGGGGGTGAGCAGGACCGTGCGCGTGTTGGACACCGTCAGGTTCCTACAGCGCACCGCGTACGACAGCAGCTTCTCAGGTACTTTGGTGACCTGGGGGTGTGTAATGTAGGGAGGAAGCAGGGAGGTTAAGAATTTGTCACGTCATTGTCAGCAATGGAGCACAAGCTAAACATGCTTTATTTCACCTATATACAGATTGAAATAATCTAGAAATAAACAGCAGATGTAACCTTAGACAGGTCACTCATTATGTTCAGTAAGACTATTAACCTTTTCACACTATTGTGGCGACCCAAACCGAACTGTGCAGGCTCTGATATTTTCGTTTTACATTGTCCTATACAGCATGGTTTAGACACTGAGTGTACAAAACATTATGAACACCTTCCAAAAAATTGAGTTGCAACCCCCTTTTTGCCCTCAGAACAGCCTCAATTCGTCGGGCATGGACTCTACAAGGTGTCAAAAGCGTTCCACAGTGATGCTGGCCCATGTTGGCTCCAAAGCTTCCCACGGTTGTGTCAAGTTGGCTGGAAGTCCTGGACCATTCTTGATACACATGGGAAACTGTTGAGCGTGTAACACCCAGCAGCGTTGCAGTCCTTGACACACTCAAACCGGTGCTCCTGGAACCTACTACCATACCCCGCTCAAAAGGCACTTAAATATTTTGTCTTGCCCATTCACCCTCTGAGTGCGACACATACACAATCCATGTCTCAATTGTCTCAAGGCTTAAAAATCCTTCTTTAACCTGTCTCCTCCCCTTCATCTACAAAGATTGAAGTGGATTTAACAAGTTATATCAATAAGGGATCATAGCTTTCACCTGGCAAGTCTGTCATGGAAAGAGCAGGTGTTCCTAATGTTTTGTACACTTCGTGTATGCCTTTTAAATTGTCCTATACAGCACACTTTTCTTGACTGAATTATGACTGGCAATTCGTAGAGAAAGAAATTAGGAATGAGAGTGAGTGCTGCGTATGTGACCCCACCTCTTCCTTGGCTCTCTGGTAGCAGGCGTAGAGGAACGGTATGGCGCACTTGTCCCCAGCGTCTCGGTCGGCAGAGAGATTCACAGTATTACACGAGGTCATGTAGATGAGGTGGTTCCCTGGCTCCAGCATCAGTAATCTGTTGAAGAGTGCCTAATATATAAAATAATAAAATAAAAAATAGAATTACTTTGCCAACATTCTGTGCTATGAACTTTATGTACTTACTTACTGATCTCTGCTCCCTGTTGAGCATAAGGTCTCTATGAACTTTGTATGCTACGCATTTTTCACTATTCCATCTTCTTAGAGTAGACGATGCACTGTATATTTAATAGGCCTAGTCCCCTGAAAATACAAGCCAGCGAGGAAATCATCATGAGAAGAGGATACAGAACTGTATATGTGGACCTTATGGCATAGAGGTCAACTGAGCTGACCAGCGAACAGTTCGCCACCACCATTCCCAATGCTATTGTACCTGCTCGATGTTGTCCATGTCCAGCCAGTCTTGCCCGTCCATCTCGGCGGCCATTTCCTCCAGGAACACACAGCGTGGAGGAATCCCATTGCCTCCTCTCAGACTGGGGTCACCTGAGGTCAAACAACAGTCACGTTGAACAGCAAACACCCAGACCATTTTACTTTTCACTTTGAGCAGACACGATTCATTCATGACTCATTCCAGTATCCAGTTTATGAGTATTGAGCTGGGGTGAGTCATTTACTGTTTACTGGATGGCCCTGAAATGGAATACTAAAAGAGGCCAGCAGTCCAGCAGCACCAAAGAGCATGAGCAGATTACATTTAGACTAGAAATGGACAAACAGAGGCTCCGTCATCAGGGCACTTTCATGCCAGTCAGTGGTGATCATGAGCGGGAAAAGAGGAGAGAGGAGGACAGTAATCTGGGACCTGTAGACTCCCTTGATGACACAGCCTCTGAGTCAGTCAGTTGGCTGATGCCACGCCGATCACTCTCCATCTAATCTATACACACACAGTGACGTCATGAAGAGAAGACTGCCAGGAAGGATGGTTGTACTGAATTCCCTTGAGTTTAAGAAGGAGTTTAAGAAAGCTGTAATCACACATTGACCATGCCTCAATCCAGCACCTCAGATCAATCAACAGAAAACACAGGGGAATAAAGGATGCAGTCAGAATGGGGGCTTTGTCATTAAAACAGGGGGATGTTGATGGGTGATTAATCAAGCCATTGCTTGTGTATGGGCACATAAACAGTTGCCTGGGAAACAGACTAATTTGCTTTAGTTCATATCGCTACGCTACATCAGATAGAGCCAGCCAGGCAACAGTAAGGGTTGTTTACGTGGCAACAAGATTCAGTAAACTAGAAGAAGGAACAAGTAGCATCATGCTGCTACTCCAATGGAAAAGAAGTGTCCTAAATGAAGTATAAACAGTGTAAAAACCCTAATACACTCTAACTTCCTGCACTCACTGTTGTCCAAGGTGATGAGGAAGATCCTCTGGATCATGTGGTTGATGTTGAGCTGTTCACACAGTTCCTGCTGCGACAGGAAGGAGCGGCTGATCTCGGCCACCGAGTCGTCATTGTCCTCGATGCTGTCCGAGTTCTCAGACTCTGACTGACTCCCCTCCGAGTCCTCCGCTGCAAGACATGAGATAAGCCAGCAAATATATGAAACTGTATGAGGTCATTGTCGAACGTCAAGCCAGTGAGCCACATCAAATCAGTAATGTTTAAGTTTCACAGACAGGCTATATCCTATATAAGCAACACAGTCAACCATTAGAGCTGGAGTGGCCAACCTCACTCTTGGGGAGAACGAGGTTTGCAGGCCTTTATTCCAACCCAGCACTAAAACACCACCAATTGAGCTAATCAAGGTCCTGTCATGCAGCCGATTAGTCAGGTCATGTGTGTTAGAGCTGGGCTGGAGCAAAAGCCTGCGTGCCCTGTAACTCCTCCTCTGGAGGGTTAACTCACAGGGTGGTTCGCCACGGTGCAAAGGTGGTTTCTGGCCCGATGCAAACTGCTTGGCGTCGGCGAGGGAGCTGAAAAGGGCAGCGAAGGGGTTGCGGGAGATGTTTTGGTTGTTGTTGCCCTGGTCAGTCATCTCACTGGAGCATAGACTCCATCCACAGGTGCTGGCACCAGCCTGGACAGATAGGTACACTGTTGTAGGGAACACTGGACTAGGTGAGCTCAAACAAATCTACAGAAGTTGTTTCAAGTGATAAATGTGTGTCAGTCTGTGAGGGCAATCAGGGGATGCAGGGGAACCCAGACTTTGAAATCCAGAACCTGTTTTGCTAACGATCCACTCCTTATATGCTACTACGTGTCAAGGAGTGCCAAGGAGTGGAATGATAACTCAAACAGACTGTTACCCCTAGGCTAAACCCAGACAGTATGAATTTTCATTCAGACCAGAGAAATAACAGAAACCCAATGTTTATTTGTGAACCACAGACTGACTGATTACCTTATTGACAGGGCTCTACAGTGCTACCATTTTGGGGGCATATGACCCTAAATATTTTGCTGTGCTACCTGGAATTTTAATATGGTAGCACCGATGCCACTAGAAAAAAAATCACCCAGGTAATGATTGTTGTAATGATTTCTTCACTGTCCCGCTGCCCACAGCCTCAGTAGTGAACATGTGGTGGCACAGAAAGAAAGAAAGAAAGAGGGATAACTTCTTTAGGAGATGAGCTTCAAAAGTAGCTAGGAACAATATGCCCACTATAGGCTATATCTCAATCTTTAAAAAATGTATTATGGTGCTCCTAAACCCGATATTTTGTCATTGCTGGCAATTCATATCATTAAAGCGGCAATCCGCAGTTACTACATCTTTCTTTTTTTTTTATGTATAAATGTATTATATAAACCCATTGATTCTTGAAATGTAAAACATAATGACCCATGAGCTTAGTTCAACTGTCTTACCCCATCAGAAGCCAAAATATATGCTTGTTTTCCCAATGTTTGTAAACAAAGTCAATGTAAACAAACTCTGTATAGCCTCAAAACATAGTTTGAACTATAATTTTGATATCTGGTCAGTCTTTGCATCCATAGCTCTGTCTATGAATTTGAGTGTGGTTACATTTCTCCAGACCCATCCCTCAACCTTTGACGGAAACAGTGGCGGGGATCCTTCTTTGTTATTGTTTGTGCTCCTACATTTTTCAAATTAAGTGCACGTCACAGTAGAGTCCTGAATGAATGTGGATGTTTACTGTTTGACTGAAATAAGGCAGCATAAACAGACTGTCAACAGATTGACGTCTTCCATCTTACACTTTGATTTTGCATAATGCAAATCAAATCAAATTTTATTTGCCACATGCGCCGAATACAACAGTTGTAGACCTTACAGTGAAATGCTTACTTACAAGCCCTTAACAGACAATGGAGTTTTAAGAAAAATAGGTGTTAAGTAAAAAATTGATAAGTAAAAAATAACAGTAGGGAGGCTATATACAGGGGGTACCGGTACAGAGTCAATGTGTGGGGGCACAGGTTAGTCGAGGTAATATGTACATGTGGGTAGAGTTAAAGTGACTATGCATAGATAATACACAGAGAGTAGCAGCAGCGTAAAAGAGGGGGTGGGGTGGGGTCGGGGGGACAATGCAAATAGTCTGGGTAGCCATGATTAGCTGTTCAGGAGTCTTATGGCTTGGGGGTAGAAGCTGTACACAACTGGTCAAAAATTGGCATTCTCTCAACCAGCTTCATGAGGTAGTCACCTGGAATCCATTTCAATTAACAGGTGTGCCTTCTTAAAAGTTAATTTGTGGAATTTATTTCCTTCTTAATGCGTTTGAGCCAATCAGTTGTGTTGTGACAAGGTAGGGGGACTATACAGAAGATAGCCCTATTTGGTAAAAGACCAAGTCCATATTATGGCAAGAACAGCTCAAATAAGCAGAGAAACGAAAGTCCATCATTACGGAACATTTCAAGAACTTTGAAAGTTTCTTCAAGTGCAGTCGCAAAAACCATCAAGAGCTATGATGAAACTGGCTCCTCAGAAATTGCAGCCCAAATAAATGCTTCACAGAGTTAAAGTAACAGACATCTCAACATCAACTGTTCAGAGGAGGTGTTATGGTGTGGGGGTGCTTTGCTGGTGACACATTCTGTGATTTATTTAGAATTCAAGGCACACTTAACCAGCATGGCTACCACAGCATTCTGCAGTGATACGCCATCCCATCTGGTTTGGGCTTAGTGGGACTATCATTTGTTTTTCAACAGGACAATGACCCAACACACCTCCAGGCTTCTTTTACCAAGAATGACAGTGATGGAGTGCTGCATCAGATGACCTGGCCTCCACAATCCCCCAATCTCAACCAAATTGAGATGGGATGAGTCGGACGGCAGAGTGAAGGAAAAGCAGCCAACAAGTGCTCAGCATATGTGGGAACTCCTTCAAGACTGTTGGAAAAGCATTCCAGGTGAAGCTGGTTGAGAGAATGCCAAAAGTGTGTAAAGCTGTCATCAGGCAAAGGGTGGCTATTTGAAGAATCTCAAATATAAAATATATTTTGATTTGTTTAACACTTTTTTGGTTACTACATGATTCCATGTGTGTTATTTCATAGTTTTGATGTCTTCACTATTATTCTACAATGTAGAAAATATAAAAATAAAGAAAAACCATTGGATGAGTAGGAGTTCTAAAACTTTTGACCGGTAGTGTACATATTATTATCATCATCATGATGTGTAGGAAAGGGTCTGTCAACGTCAAGTGGTGGTAACCTTGACACCTGTCAAACGTGCTAGTTAGTCACATAGCTGGTTAGATTGCTACCTGGCTAGCTAATTAACGACCTGTCAAGCCATGATGTAGCTATATCACAACAAACGAAGAAAGGTGTTCCGTGATGTGTTATTTGAAGGAAGGGCACATAACTAGCTAGCCACTTATCTTTCAATACCTAGAATCAATTGCATAAATGACTAAATAAGAAAGCTAATAATGTAGTTGTCAGCGAATCACCGGTTGCGCACAAGATGAAGTAGCTAGCTAGCTAGCTGTCGCAGGCTTCGTATTTAGCTGGCAAGCTAGCTAGCAAACGGTAGGCTAGCAGCTGGACTGCACATGAGCCAGGTACGTTGTCAAGACATTTACATTTAAGTCATTTAGCAGACTCTCTTATCCAGAGCGACTTACAAGACCACTGTACTTTGTCAGTTAGGAGGCAAAACCTGACTGTTTTGACAGATGTCAAACAAAAAAACATACATTCAAATATCGGAATATTGTCATACCTGAAACAACAGCAGATACGTATATTTCAATCAGCTAGAAAAGCTTTGGTTCTCGCACCGCTGTGAAGCAGGCAAGAATAACTAAGTACTTCCGGGTCACGGATCCTTTTAATTCTTCAGAATAAATGTCCCGTCCTATATACTTTGTAAATGAATAATTAGGGCGAGAATTATGGACAATGTGCACAATTATCGATATATTATAAACTAGTTATCATACAAAGAATAATAACATGTATTTCTATAAGATATGTAATTTATTTGTTTGTTCTTTATTTGTTCAAGCCTCAACAATGGTTTTTGTGTGTGTACTCCTATCATTTATTGCACCGTACAAAATTATCTGTACATTGTGTCGCAGTAAAAGGGGGGTCCATTCTAATCAGGAGCACTTTTAGTTTCCAAATCCACAGAGTTTACACCCAGAGGAGCGTCACTTATAGTGGCCCATCAACTGAAATCCAATAATTGTTTCATATTGGATATACATATTGCACTATACAAAATTATCTGTAAATTGTGTCACAGTAAAAAGGGGGTCCAATCTATTCAGGAACACTTCTAGTTTCAATTCCAGAGTTTACTCCCAGAGGAGCGTTGCTGCTCATTTGGCGGCCCTTATAGAGTGGCCCATCAACTTAAATCCAATCATTTTCTTTGTACTTGTCTTTTGTATCAGATTCTAGTAAACAGTTTATTAGTAGAAACATGTATGGTAGAACTGGGCTTAAACAAAGGCTTGCACACCCTATGGTTCCTTAAGAGCAGGTTGGACCAGCCCCGATGAATAAGTACTAGTTCCTAAGTCTGACTTTGTAGGTTTGGCTGTAAATCGTTTTTGTTGTTGTTGTTGTAATAAGCCACTTGTTTTACAGGTATTTTAACGTACATTTCCATGTAAATAGTTTAGTTATTGTTAGCGATCTGTGTTTTTCCAGGAGGTTGCTCGATTGTCTTAAATGCGATCAGGGACATTTTTTCCAGTTTATCCAACATTGGCTTAAATGGGTTTCTGTTTTTTCACTTCCCTCTGGAAAATAGATATTTCAAAGTAGCATCAAATATGAACTAGCATTGACATTATTTCTGTTTCCATGTGTCATTATTTTGTGTCTTTACTACAATACAACTTACCTTCATTTTGCATTCATTTTCATCATCAACCCACTTAAGGAGCATGGCCAGCTCTATGCATTGAATATCAGTTCTCTGTAACTTTTCCACAGATTAAGGGCCACGATAAAGCAGAAATCATTTACAGTGTAATATGTATGTTCAATGTGACACTGAACACTACAAAAAAAGGCAAATTTCCATCATTAGTTAGGCTTTTAAACGGACACTAGAAGGGGTAGTTGTTCCAAGTGAAATTTTTTCATGAATATCTCTTTTAATCATGTGCATGTTCTTATATATCTTATGTAAGCTGCACTGCAATTCCTGCCAAAGTGTGCCACTGTGGCACATGTATTTGTGTAAATATAACCTAGCAATCTAATATGCAAATATCTGGATGTAAGCTGAATTCCCACTCTTAAAGGGCCACAATAATAGCAATGATGACCTTGGGGGTGTAAACACTGTGGATTTGGAAACTACAGGTGCTACTGAGCAAAATGGACCCCCCTTTTACTGCAACACAATGCACATAACATTTTACATTTTAGTGTGTTACAGCCTGAATTCAACTCTGATTAAATATTTTTTCTGTCTCACCCAGCTACACACAATACCCCATATTGACAATGTGAAAACATGTTTATACAAATTTTTGCAAATTTACTATGAAATGAAATACAGAAATATCTCATTTACATAAGTATTCACACCACTGGGTCAATACTTTGTAGAAACACATTTGGCAATGATTACAGCTGTGAGTCTTTCTGGGTATATCACTAAGAGCTTTCCACACCTGGATTAGGAAAAAAATATTCAAGCTCTGTCAAATTGGTTGTTGATCATTGCTAGACAACCATTTTCAGGTCTTGCCATAGATTTTCAAGTACTGTAGATTTAAGTCAAAACTGTAACTCGGCCACTCAGGAACATTCACTCTCTTCTTGGTAAGCAACTCCAGTGTAGATTTGGCCTTGTGTTTTAGGTTATTGTCCTGCTGAAAGGTGAACTCATCTGCCTGTGTCTGGTGGAAAGCAGACTGAACCCGGTTTTCCTCTATGTTTTTGCCTGTGCTTATCTCCATTCCGTTTTCTTTTTTTATCCTGAAAAACTCCTTAGTCCTTAATGATTCCAAACATACCCATAACATGATGCAGCCACCACTATGCTTTAAAATATGGAGAGTGGTACTCAGTAATGTGTTGTATTGGATTTGCCCCATGAGCTATAAAAACAAAGAGAGTCGCACACTCCATATGTATAAACTCCCAGTAATTTACTGGGTAAAACACCAACGTTTCGGCATCGCTGTGCCTTCTTCAGGGTAATGTCATGAATGCTTGAACCAGGTTATGTAGACAAACAGTGCAATTAGTGCAACAAATGACAATAGTGAGGGGTGTGTCATAATTATTTGGTTGATTAGAATGAAAAAAAGTTAAACTGTTAAAAGACAATAATTTACAGCATATTGAATATGTTAGGCTATTGTTATCATTAGCATAACATTAACATCAACATACATTATTATTTTATTTTATTTCACATATATATTTAATTGTTTCCAATTTCATAAAATGTTTGTTACATATTCTGGTACAACCATAATGCATAATAAGCATATTCAACAGGGGGAACATATTGGGTGTACCTGTTTAGCAAAAATAATCTATATACAGTACCAGTCAAAAGTTTGGACACACCTACTCATTCAATAATTTTTTCTTTATTGTTTTCTACATTGTAGAATAATAGTGAAGACATCAAAACTATGAAATACCACATATGGAATCATGTGTAACCAAAAAAGTGTTAAACAAATGAAAATGTATTTTAGATTTTTCAAAGTAGCCACCCTTTGCCTTGATGACAGCTTTGCACACTCTTGGCATTCTCTCAACCAGCCTCACTTGGAATGCTTTTCCAACAGTCTTGAAGGAGTTCCCACACATGTTGAGCACTTGTTAGTTGCTTTTCCTTCACTCTGCAGTCCAACTCATCCCAAACCATCTCAATTGGGTTGAGGTCGGGTGATTGTGGAGGCCAGGTCATCTGATGCAGCACTCTATCACTCTCCTTCTTGGTCAAATAGCCCTTACACAGCCTGTAGGTGTGTTTTGGGTCATTGTGCTGTTGAAAAACAAATGATAGTCCTACTAAGCGCAAACCAGATGGGATGGCGTATCGCTGCAGAATGCTGTGGTAGCCATGCTGGTTAAGTGTGCCTTGAATTCTAAATAAATCACTGACAGTGTCACCAGCAAAGCACCCCCACAACACCTCCTCCTCCATGCTTCACGGTGGGAACCACACATGTGGAGATCATCCGTTCACCTACTCTGCATCTCACAAAGACACGGCGGTTGGAACCAAAAATCTCAAATTTGGACTCATCAGACAAAATGACATATTTCCACCGGTCTAATGTCTATTGCTCGTGTTTCTTGGCCCAAGCAAGTCTCTTCTTATTATTGGTGTCCTTTAGTAGTGGTTTCTTTGTAGCAATTCGACCATGAAGGCCTGATTCACGCAGTCTCCTCTGAACAGTTGTTGTTGAGATGTGTCTGTTACTTGAACTCTGTGAAGCATTTATTTGGGCTGCAATTTCTGAGGCTGGTAACTCTAATGAACTTATCCTCTGCAGCAGAGGTAACTCTGGGTATTCCTTTCCTGTGGCTGTCCTCATGAGAGCCAGTTTCATCATAGCGCTTGATGGTTTTTGCGACTGCACTTGAAGAAACTTTAAAAGTTCTTGAAATGTTCCGGATTGACTGACCTTCATGTCTTAAAGTAATGATGGACTGTCGTTTCCCTTTGCTTATTTGAGCTGTTATTGCCATAATATGGACTTGGTCTTTTACAAAATAGGGCTATCTTCTGTATATTTTTTGTTGTTGATGCCTGTTTTGCCTGTTATTTTGTCATTAACACGTGTCACATATCAGTTTGCAAACAATGTTTTTTATTTATTGAGTTAATAAAGCCGCATACAAACATAGTAACTTTTTTGCTTTCTTGATTAAGGCAGCTCCAAAATGTAGGTGTTTCAGCCTAGCTCAGTGCTTTCTGTGGTGGATGGGCAGCCAGCGGAAAATACAGAGCGTAGGGGTCGGTAATCTTCTCTAGTTGCGCTGTGATTGGCTCAGTGTTCTGTCACTCATGGCGACACTACGTCACCGCAAAATCTACAGGGAGACCTAGAAAGTTCAAGCCCATTTGGTGCTGCCCTAGAGGTACATCAGAAGTGCCCATCCAAGAAGGCTCAAGGTCATTGGCCACAGATAAAATGATGTCAAATCACGTTATATCTACCGTAGCTTTGATCGGACTGATCATGTCAACATCATATTTTTTAAATCTTAGCTAGCAAGCTAGACAAGCAGTCATCATCATGAATCAAATCAAATCAAATATTATTTGCCACATGCGATGAATACAACAGGTGTAGACATTACAGTGAAATGCTTACTTACAAGCCCTTAACCAACAAAGCATTTTTTTTTTATGTTTAAAGTGTTAAGTAAAAAAATTAAAGCAAATAACTAAAGAGCAGCAGTAAAATAAAATAACAGTAGGGAGGCTATATACAGTGGGGTACCAGTGCAGAGTCAATGTGCGGGGGCACTGGCTAGTCGAGGTAATTGAGGTAATATGTTAAAGTGACTATGCATAAATAATAAACAGAGTAGCAGTAGCGTAAAAGAGGGGGGTGGGGGTGGGGGTGGGGGGCAGTGTAAATAGTCCGGGTAGCAATGATTAGCTGTTCAGGAGTCTTATGGCTTGGGGGTAGAAGCTGTTGAGAAGCCTTTTGGACCTAGACTTGGCGCTCTGGTACCGCTTGCCGTGCGGTATCAGAGAGAACAGTCTATGACTAGGGTGGCTGGAGTCTTTGACAACTTTGAGGGCCTTCCTCTGACACCGCCTGGTATAGAGGTCCTGGATGGCAGGAAGCTTGGCCCCAGTGATGTACCCAGTACTGGGCCGTACGCACTACCCTCTGTAGTGACTTGTGGTCGGAGGCCGAGCAGTTGCCATACCAGGCAGTGATGCAACCAGTCAGGATGCTCTCGATGGTGCAGCTGTATAACTTTTTGAGGATCTGAGGACCTATGCCAAATCTTTTCAGTCTCCTGAGGGGGAATAGGCTTTGTCGTTCCCTCTTCACGACTGTCTTGGTGTGTTTGGACCATGATAGTATGTTGGTGAACTTGAAACTCTCAACCTGTTCCACTACAGCCCGTCGATGAGAATGGGGGCGTGCTCAGTCCTCATTTTCCCCCCTGTAGTCCACAAGCATCTCCTTTGTCTTGATCACGTTGAGGGAGAGGTTGTTATCCTGGCACCACACAGCCAGGTCTCAGACCTCCTCCCTATAGGCTGTCTCATCTTTGTCAGTGATCAGGCCTACCACTGTTGTGTCGTCAGCAAACTTAATGATGGTGTTGGAGTCGTGTCTGGCCATGCTGTCATGGGTGAACAGGGAGTACAGGAGGGGACTGAGCACGCACCCCTGAGAGGCCCCCATGTTGAGGATCAGCGTGGCAGATGTGTTGTTACCTACCCTTACCACCTGGGGCAGGCCCGCCAGGAAGTCCAGGATCCAGTTGCAGAGGGAGGTGTTTAGTCCCAGGATCCTTAGCTTAGTGATGAGCTTTGAGGGCACTATGGTGTTGAACGCTGAGCTGTAGTCAATGAACAGCATTCTCACATAGGTGTTCCTCTTGTCCAGATGGAAAAGGGCAGTGTGGAGTGCAATAGAGTTTGCATCATCTGTGGATCTGTTGAGGCGTAATGCAAATTGGAGTGGGTCTAGGGTTTCTGGGATAATGGTGTTGATGTGAGCCATGACCAGCCTTTCAAAGCAATTCATGGCTACAGACGTGAGTGCTACGGGTCGGTAGTCATTTAGGCAGGTTCTCTTAGTGTCCTAGGGCACAGGGACTATGGTGGTCTGCTTGAAACATGTTGGTATTACAGACTCAGTCAAGGACATGTTCAAAATGTCAGTGAAGACACTTGCCAGTTGGTCAGCATATGCTCGGAGTACATGTCCTGGTAATCCGTCTGGCCCTGCGGCCTTGTGAATGTTGACCTGCTTAAAAGTCTTTCTCACATCGGCTACGGAGAGTGTGATCACATAGTCATCCAGAACAGCTGGTGCTCTCATTCAAGCTTCAGTGTTGCTTGCATCAAAGTGAGCATAGAAGTGATTTAGCTCATCTGGTAGGCTTGTGTCACTGGGCAGCTCGCGGCTGTGCTTCCTTTTGTAGTCTGTAATAGTTTTCAAGCCCTGCCACATCCGACGAGTGTCAGAGCCGGTGTAGTACGATTCAATCTTAGTCCGGTATTGACTCTTTGCCTGTTTGATGGTTCGTCGGAGGGCATAGCGGGATTTCTTATAAGCGTCCGGGTTAGAGTCCCGCTCCTTGAAAGCGGCAGCTCTACCCTTTAGCTCAGTGCGGATGTTGCCTGTAATCCATGGCTTCTGGTTGGGGTATGTACGTACGGTCACTGTGGGGATGACGTCATCGATGCACTTATTGATGAAGCCAGTGACTGATGTGGTATACTCCTCAATGCTATCTGAAGAATCCCGGAACATGTTCCAGTCTGTGCTAGCAAAACAGTCCTGTAGCTTAGCATCTGCGTCATCTGACCACTTTGTTAATAACCGAGTCACTGGTGCTTCCTGCTTTAGTTTTTGCTTATAAGCAGGAATCAGGAGGATAGAGTTACGGTCAGATTTGCCAAATGGAGGGCGAGGGAGACCTTTGTATGCGTCTCTGTGTGTGGAGTAAAGGTGTTCTATAGTTTTTTTTCCTCTGGTTAACATGCTGGTAGAAATTAGGCAGATCGGATTTAAGTTTCCCTGCATTAAAGTCCCCGGCCACTAGGATCGCTGCCTCTGGATGAGCATTTTCCTGTTTACTTATGGCCTTATACAGCTCATTGTGTGCAATCTTAATGCCAGCATCGGTTTGTGGTGGTAGATAGACAGCTAGACTTCATTAGTATTAGATTTTGTGCACCAGCTGTTGTTTACAAATATACACAGACCGCCACCCCTTGTCTTACCGGAGTCAGCCGTTCTATCCTGCCGATGTAGCGTATATCCCATCAGCTGTATGTTGTCCATGTCGTCGTTCAGCCACGACTCGGTGAAACTTAAGATATTACAGTTTTTAATGTCCCGTTGGTAGGATAACCGTAATCTTAGGTCGTCCAATTTGTTCTCAAATGATTGAACATTGGCTAATAGGATTGATGGAAGAGGCAGTTTACTCGCTCGCCATCGGATCCTTACAAGGCACCCCGACCTACGTCCACGATATCTCCGTCTCTTTCTCATGCGAATGACGGGTATTTGGGCCTTGTTGGGTGTCTGTAGGATATCCTTCGCGTCCGGCTCGTTGAAGAAAAATCTTCGTCCAATACGAGGTGAGTAATCGCTGTCCTGATATCCAGAAACTCTTTTTGGTCATAAGAGACGGTGGCAGAAACATTATGTACAGAATAAATTACAAATAATGCGAAAAAACACACATAATAGTACAATTGGTTAGAGGGCTGTAAAATCATGTCAACAATCTACTGGCAAATCCTTTTCAAACCTTGTCATATGAAGAGAAATTATAGATTCAACCTATCGGCCATTGCTCATTGGCAATTGGACATAAACTGTACACAACAAGTTGGAAATCGCAAATTCAACAATGAGTGGTTTGGAAGGAATCAGTGGCTAACTGCAAGCTTTGCAAAGCAATCACTAGCCTGCTATTCAGTGGAGAGGGTGTGTGGTCCAAGTCTGGGTTTAAGGGTCTCTTTTCCAAGCTTAAAAGGATAAACATTCACTCGCAACACACCATGGGCCAGAAAAGGTTGAATACATTGGCCATGTTGTCAATCCAGCATGACTTCTGCCACATTCAAAACAACTGGAAACTCGGAACTGGGAAATCTCAGACTTCAAGACAACTGGGAACTCTGAAAAAAACTAGCTCAGACTTTGAAAATACGTTTTGAACGGTCATCCAACTCAGAATTCCAAGTCAGGAACTCGGGCCTCTTTCTAGAGATATGGCCAATATACCACGGCTAAGGGCAGTATCCAGGCACTCCGCCTTGCATCATGCATAAGAACAGCCCTGAGCTGTGGTATATTGGCCATATACCAATACCCCCTCGGCCCTTATTGCTTAATTTAATACATTATTTGCCAAAGCTAAAAAAATAGATATTGCTTGCGCTACAGACATCTATATCGGTCTGCTAATACTAGTAAAGGCCCAGATCACTACCTTTGTGAAGACATTATTATTATTATTTTTCTATATTTTTATTAATATATTTTTATTGTGATTTTTCAGGGGGTGCTGCAGCACCCTCAGCACCCTTACTTCACGCGGCTATGGCCTACACACAATACCCCATAATGTCAAAGTGGAATTATTTTAATTTTAATTTTCTTTATTTGTTTTACAAATTAATTAAAAACGAAAAGCTGAAATGTCTTGAGTCAATAAGTATTCCGCCCCTTTGTTATAGCAAGCCTAAATCAGGAGTAAACGTTTGCTTAACAAGTCGCATAATAAGTTGCATGTGCAATAATAGTGTTTAACATGATTTTTGAATGACTAGCTCATCTCTGTACCCCACACATACAATTTTATGTAAGGTCCCTCAGTCAAGCATTGAATTTCAAACACAGATTCAACCACAAAGACCAGGGAGGTTTTCCCAATGCCTCACATAGAAGGGCACCTATTGGTAGATGGTTAAATGTAAATAAGCAGACATTGAATATCCCTATGAGCATGGTGAAGTTATTAATTACAATTTGGACGGTGTATCAATACACCCAGTCACTACAAAGATAATTTATGTAGTTCTGTCCTTGAGCTGTTCTTGTCTATTAATGTTCTGTATTATGTCATGTTTCATGTTTTGTGTGGACCCCAGGAAGAGTAGCTGCTGCTTTCGCAACAGCTAATGGGGATCCTAATAAAATACCAATACCAGGCATCCTTCCTAATTCAGTTGCCGGAGAGGAAGGAAACAACTCAGGGATTTCACCAAGAGGCCAATGTTGACTTTGAAACAGTTACAGAGTTTAATGGCTGTGATAGGAGAAAACTGAGGACGGATCAACAACATGATAGTTACTCCACAATACTAATTGACAGAGTGAAAAGAAGGAAGCTTGTACAGAATACAAATATTCCAAACATGCATCCTGTATTCCTGTATTGCAAACAAGGCACTAAAGTAATACTGCAAAAAAATTGGCAACGCAATTAACTTTTTGTCCTGAATATAAAGTGTCATGTTTGGGGCAAATCCAATACAAAATATTACTGAGTACCAGTCTACATATTTTCAAGCACAGTGGTGGTGGCATAATGTTATGGATTGGAGCTAAGCACAGGCAAAATCCTAAAGGAAAACCTGGTTCAATCCACTTTCCACTAGACACTGGGAGATTAATTCACCTTTCAGTGGGACAATAACCTAAAACACAAGGCCAAATCTACACTGGAGTTGCTTACCAAGAAGACATTCCTGAGTAACCGAGTTACAGTTTTGACTTAAATCTACTTAAAAAATCTATGGAAAGACCTGTAAATTGTCTAGCAATGATCAACAACCAATTTGACATGGCTTGAAGAATTTTGAAAATAATAAGGGCAAATGTTGCACAATATACAGTGGGGAGAACAAGTATTTGATACACTGCCGATTTTGCAGGTTTTCCTACTTACAAAGCATGTAGAGGTCTGTAATTTTTATCATAGGTACACTTCAACTGTGAGAGACGGAATCTAAAACAAAAATCCAGAAAATCACATTGTATGATTTTTAAGTAATTAATTTGCATTTTATTGCATGACATAAGTATTTGATACATCAGAAAAGCAGAACTTAATATTTGGTACAGAAACCTTTGTTTGCAATTTCAGAGATCATACGTTTCCTGTAGGTCTTGACCAGGTTTGCACACACTGCAGCAGGGATTTTGGCCCACTCCTCCATACAGACCTTCTCCAGATCCTTCAGGTTTCAGGGCTGTCGCTGGGCAATACGGACTTTCAGCTCCCTCCAAAGATTTTCTATTGGGTTCAGGTCTGGAGACTGGCTAGGCCACTCCAGGACCTTGAGATGCTTCTTACGGAGCCACTCCTTAGTTGCCCTGGCTGTGTGTTTCGGGTCGTTGTCATGCTGGAAGACCCAGCCACGACCCATCTTCAATGCTCTTACTGAGGGAAGGAGGTTGTTGGCCAAGATCTCGCGATACATGGCCCCATCCATCCTCCCCTCAATACGGTGCAGTCGTCCTGTCCCCTTTGCAGAAAAGCATTCCCAAAGAATGATGTTTCCACCTCCATGCTTCACGGTTGGGATGGTGTTCTTGGGGTTGTACTCATCCTTCTTCTTCCTCCAAACACGGCGAGTGGAGTTTAGACCAAAAAGCTCTATTTTTGTCTCATCAGATATAATTATAATAAACAAATGATAGTCCTACTAAGCGCAAACCAGATGGGATGGCGTATCGCTGCAGAATGCTGTGGTAGCCATGCTGGTTAAGTGTGCCTTGAATTCTAAATAAATCACTGACAGTGTCACCAGCAAAGCACCCCCACAACACCTCCTCCTCCATGCTTCACGGTGGGAACCACACATGTGGAGATCATCCGTTCACCTACTCTGCATCTCACAAAGACACGGCGGTTGGAACCAAAAATCTCAAATTTGGACTCATCAGACAAAATGACATATTTCCACCGGTCTAATGTCTATTGCTCGTGTTTCTTGGCCCAAGCAAGTCTCTTCTTATTATTGGTGTCCTTTAGTAGTGGTTTCTTTGTAGCAATTCGACCATGAAGGCCTGATTCACGCAGTCTCCTCTGAACAGTTGTTGTTGAGATGTGTCTGTTACTTGAACTCTGTGAAGCATTTATTTGGGCTGCAATTTCTGAGGCTGGTAACTCTAATGAACTTATCCTCTGCAGCAGAGGTAACTCTGGGTATTCCTTTCCTGTGGCTGTCCTCATGAGAGCCAGTTTCATCATAGCGCTTGATGGTTTTTGCGACTGCACTTGAAGAAACTTTAAAAGTTCTTGAAATGTTCCGGATTGACTGACCTTCATGTCTTAAAGTAATGATGGACTGTCGTTTCCCTTTGCTTATTTGAGCTGTTATTGCCATAATATGGACTTGGTCTTTTACAAAATAGGGCTATCTTCTGTATATTTTTTGTTGTTGATGCCTGTTTTGCCTGTTATTTTGTCATTAACACGTGTCACATATCAGTTTGCAAACAATGTTTTTTATTTATTGAGTTAATAAAGCCGCATACAAACATAGTAACTTTTTTGCTTTCTTGATTAAGGCAGCTCCAAAATGTAGGTGTTTCAGCCTAGCTCAGTGCTTTCTGTGGTGGATGGGCAGCCAGCGGAAAATACAGAGCGTAGGGGTCGGTAATCTTCTCTAGTTGCGCTGTGATTGGCTCAGTGTTCTGTCACTCATGGCGACACTACGTCACCGCAAAATCTACAGGGAGACCTAGAAAGTTCAAGCCCATTTGGTGCTGCCCTAGAGGTACATCAGAAGTGCCCATCCAAGAAGGCTCAAGGTCATTGGCCACAGATAAAATGATGTCAAATCACGTTATATCTACCGTAGCTTTGATCGGACTGATCATGTCAACATCATATTTTTTAAATCTTAGCTAGCAAGCTAGACAAGCAGTCATCATCATGAATCAAATCAAATCAAATATTATTTGCCACATGCGATGAATACAACAGGTGTAGACATTACAGTGAAATGCTTACTTACAAGCCCTTAACCAACAAAGCATTTTTTTTTTATGTTTAAAGTGTTAAGTAAAAAAATTAAAGCAAATAACTAAAGAGCAGCAGTAAAATAAAATAACAGTAGGGAGGCTATATACAGTGGGGTACCAGTGCAGAGTCAATGTGCGGGGGCACTGGCTAGTCGAGGTAATTGAGGTAATATGTTAAAGTGACTATGCATAAATAATAAACAGAGTAGCAGTAGCGTAAAAGAGGGGGGTGGGGGTGGGGGTGGGGGTGGGGGGCAGTGTAAATAGTCCGGGTAGCAATGATTAGCTGTTCAGGAGTCTTATGGCTTGGGGGTAGAAGCTGTTGAGAAGCCTTTTGGACCTAGACTTGGCGCTCTGGTACCGCTTGCCGTGCGGTATCAGAGAGAACAGTCTATGACTAGGGTGGCTGGAGTCTTTGACAACTTTGAGGGCCTTCCTCTGACACCGCCTGGTATAGAGGTCCTGGATGGCAGGAAGCTTGGCCCCAGTGATGTACCCAGTACTGGGCCGTACGCACTACCCTCTGTAGTGACTTGTGGTCGGAGGCCGAGCAGTTGCCATACCAGGCAGTGATGCAACCAGTCAGGATGCTCTCGATGGTGCAGCTGTATAACTTTTTGAGGATCTGAGGACCTATGCCAAATCTTTTCAGTCTCCTGAGGGGGAATAGGCTTTGTCGTTCCCTCTTCACGACTGTCTTGGTGTGTTTGGACCATGATAGTATGTTGGTGAACTTGAAACTCTCAACCTGTTCCACTACAGCCCGTCGATGAGAATGGGGGCGTGCTCAGTCCTCATTTTCCCCCCTGTAGTCCACAAGCATCTCCTTTGTCTTGATCACGTTGAGGGAGAGGTTGTTATCCTGGCACCACACAGCCAGGTCTCAGACCTCCTCCCTATAGGCTGTCTCATCTTTGTCAGTGATCAGGCCTACCACTGTTGTGTCGTCAGCAAACTTAATGATGGTGTTGGAGTCGTGTCTGGCCATGCAGTCATGGGTGAACAGGGAGTACAGGAGGGGACTGAGCACGCACCCCTGAGAGGCCCCCATGTTGAGGATCAGCGTGGCAGATGTGTTGTTACCTACCCTTACCACCTGGGGCAGGCCCGCCAGGAAGTCCAGGATCCAGTTGCAGAGGGAGGTGTTTAGTCCCAGGATCCTTAGCTTAGTGATGAGCTTTGAGGGCACTATGGTGTTGAACGCTGAGCTGTAGTCAATGAACAGCATTCTCACGTAGGTGTTCCTCTTGTCCAGATGGAAAAGGGCAGTGTGGAGTGCAATAGAGTTTGCATCATCTGTGGATCTGTTGAGGCGTAATGCAAATTGGAGTGGGTCTAGGGTTTCTGGGATAATGGTGTTGATGTGAGCCATGACCAGCCTTTCAAAGCAATTCATGGCTACAGACGTGAGTGCTACGGGTCGGTAGTCATTTAGGCAGGTTCTCTTAGTGTCCTAGGGCACAGGGACTATGGTGGTCTGCTTGAAACATGTTGGTATTACAGACTCAGTCAAGGACATGTTCAAAATGTCAGTGAAGACACTTGCCAGTTGGTCAGCATATGCTCGGAGTACATGTCCTGGTAATCCGTCTGGCCCTGCGGCCTTGTGAATGTTGACCTGCTTAAAAGTCTTTCTCACATCGGCTACGGAGAGTGTGATCACATAGTCATCCAGAACAGCTGGTGCTCTCATTCAAGCATCAGTGTTGCTTGCATCAAAGTGAGCATAGAAGTGATTTAGCTCATCTGGTAGGCTTGTGTCACTGGGCAGCTCGCGGCTGTGCTTCCTTTTGTAGTCTGTAATAGTTTTCAAGCCCTGCCACATCCGACGAGTGTCAGAGCCGGTGTAGTACGATTCAATCTTAGTCCGGTATTGACTCTTTGCCTGTTTGATGGTTCGTCGGAGGGCATAGCGGGATTTCTTATAAGCGTCCGGGTTAGAGTCCCGCTCCTTGAAAGCGGCAGCTCTACCCTTTAGCTCAGTGCGGATGTTGCCTGTAATCCATGGCTTCTGGTTGGGGTATGTACGTACGGTCACTGTGGGGATGACGTCATCGATGCACTTATTGATGAAGCCAGTGACTGATGTGGTATACTCCTCAATGCTATCTGAAGAATCCCGGAACATGTTCCAGTCTGTGCTAGCAAAACAGTCCTGTAGCTTAGCATCTGCGTCATCTGACCACTTTGTTAATAACCGAGTCACTGGTGCTTCCTGCTTTAGTTTTTGCTTATAAGCAGGAATCAGGAGGATAGAGTTACGGTCAGATTTGCCAAATGGAGGGCGAGGGAGACCTTTGTATGCGTCTCTGTGTGTGGAGTAAAGGTGTTCTATAGTTTTTTTTCCTCTGGTTAACATGCTGGTAGAAATTAGGCAGATCGGATTTAAGTTTCCCTGCATTAAAGTCCCCGGCCACTAGGATCGCTGCCTCTGGATGAGCATTTTCCTGTTTACTTATGGCCTTATACAGCTCATTGTGTGCAATCTTAATGCCAGCATCGGTTTGTGGTGGTAGATAGACAGCTAGACTTCATTAGTATTAGATTTTGTGCACCAGCTGTTGTTTACAAATATACACAGACCGCCACCCCTTGTCTTACCGGAGTCAGCCGTTCTATCCTGCCGATGTAGCGTATATCCCATCAGCTGTATGTTGTCCATGTCGTCGTTCAGCCACGACTCGGTGAAACTTAAGATATTACAGTTTTTAATGTCCCGTTGGTAGGATAACCGTAATCTTAGGTCGTCCAATTTGTTCTCAAATGATTGAACATTGGCTAATAGGATTGATGGAAGAGGCAGTTTACTCGCTCGCCATCGGATCCTTACAAGGCACCCCGACCTACGTCCACGATATCTCCGTCTCTTTCTCATGCGAATGACGGGTATTTGGGCCTTGTTGGGTGTCTGTAGGATATCCTTCGCGTCCGGCTCGTTGAAGAAAAATCTTCGTCCAATACGAGGTGAGTAATCGCTGTCCTGATATCCAGAAACTCTTTTTGGTCATAAGAGACGGTGGCAGAAACATTATGTACAGAATAAATTACAAATAATGCGAAAAAACACACATAATAGTACAATTGGTTAGAGGGCTGTAAAATCATGTCAACAATCTACTGGCAAATCCTTTTCAAACCTTGTCATATGAAGAGAAATTATAGATTCAACCTATCGGCCATTGCTCATTGGCAATTGGACATAAACTGTACACAACAAGTTGGAAATCGCAAATTCAACAATGAGTGGTTTGGAAGGAATCAGTGGCTAACTGCAAGCTTTGCAAAGCAATCACTAGCCTGCTATTCAGTGGAGAGGGTGTGTGGTCCAAGTCTGGGTTTAAGGGTCTCTTTTCCAAGCTTAAAAGGATAAACATTCACTCGCAACACACCATGGGCCAGAAAAGGTTGAATACATTGGCCATGTTGTCAATCCAGCATGACTTCTGCCACATTCAAAACAACTGGAAACTCGGAACTGGGAAATCTCAGACTTCAAGACAACTGGGAACTCTGAAAAAAACTAGCTCAGACTTTGAAAATACGTTTTGAACGGTCATCCAACTCAGAATTCCAAGTCAGGAACTCGGGCCTCTTTCTAGAGATATGGCCAATATACCACGGCTAAGGGCAGTATCCAGGCACTCCGCCTTGCATCATGCATAAGAACAGCCCTGAGCTGTGGTATATTGGCCATATACCAATACCCCCTCGGCCCTTATTGCTTAATTTAATACATTATTTGCCAAAGCTAAAAAAATAGATATTGCTTGCGCTACAGACATCTATATCGGTCTGCTAATACTAGTAAAGGCCCAGATCACTACCTTTGTGAAGACATTATTATTATTATTTTTCTATATTTTTATTAATATATTTTTATTGTGATTTTTCAGGGGGTGCTGCAGCACCCTCAGCACCCTTACTTCACGCGGCTATGGCCTACACACAATACCCCATAATGTCAAAGTGGAATTATTTTAATTTTAATTTTCTTTATTTGTTTTACAAATTAATTAAAAACGAAAAGCTGAAATGTCTTGAGTCAATAAGTATTCCGCCCCTTTGTTATAGCAAGCCTAAATCAGGAGTAAACGTTTGCTTAACAAGTCGCATAATAAGTTGCATGTGCAATAATAGTGTTTAACATGATTTTTGAATGACTAGCTCATCTCTGTACCCCACACATACAATTTTATGTAAGGTCCCTCAGTCAAGCATTGAATTTCAAACACAGATTCAACCACAAAGACCAGGGAGGTTTTCCCAATGCCTCACATAGAAGGGCACCTATTGGTAGATGGTTAAATGTAAATAAGCAGACATTGAATATCCCTATGAGCATGGTGAAGTTATTAATTACAATTTGGACGGTGTATCAATACACCCAGTCACTACAAAGATAATTTATGTAGTTCTGTCCTTGAGCTGTTCTTGTCTATTAATGTTCTGTATTATGTCATGTTTCATGTTTTGTGTGGACCCCAGGAAGAGTAGCTGCTGCTTTCGCAACAGCTAATGGGGATCCTAATAAAATACCAATACCAGGCATCCTTCCTAATTCAGTTGCCGGAGAGGAAGGAAACAACTCAGGGATTTCACCAAGAGGCCAATGTTGACTTTGAAACAGTTACAGAGTTTAATGGCTGTGATAGGAGAAAACTGAGGACGGATCAACAACATGATAGTTACTCCACAATACTAATTGACAGAGTGAAAAGAAGGAAGCTTGTACAGAATACAAATATTCCAAACATGCATCCTGTATTCCTGTATTGCAAACAAGGCACTAAAGTAATACTGCAAAAAAATTGGCAACGCAATTAACTTTTTGTCCTGAATATAAAGTGTCATGTTTGGGGCAAATCCAATACAAAATATTACTGAGTACCAGTCTACATATTTTCAAGCACAGTGGTGGTGGCATAATGTTATGGATTGGAGCTAAGCACAGGCAAAATCCTAAAGGAAAACCTGGTTCAATCCACTTTCCACTAGACACTGGGAGATTAATTCACCTTTCAGTGGGACAATAACCTAAAACACAAGGCCAAATCTACACTGGAGTTGCTTACCAAGAAGACATTCCTGAGTAACCGAGTTACAGTTTTGACTTAAATCTACTTAAAAAATCTATGGAAAGACCTGTAAATTGTCTAGCAATGATCAACAACCAATTTGACATGGCTTGAAGAATTTTGAAAATAATAAGGGCAAATGTTGCACAATATACAGTGGGGAGAACAAGTATTTGATACACTGCCGATTTTGCAGGTTTTCCTACTTACAAAGCATGTAGAGGTCTGTAATTTTTATCATAGGTACACTTCAACTGTGAGAGACGGAATCTAAAACAAAAATCCAGAAAATCACATTGTATGATTTTTAAGTAATTAATTTGCATTTTATTGCATGACATAAGTATTTGATACATCAGAAAAGCAGAACTTAATATTTGGTACAGAAACCTTTGTTTGCAATTTCAGAGATCATACGTTTCCTGTAGGTCTTGACCAGGTTTGCACACACTGCAGCAGGGATTTTTGCCCACTCCTCCATACAGACCTTCTCCAGATCCTTCAGGTTTCAGGGCTGTCGCTGGGCAATACGGACTTTCAGCTCCCTCCAAAGATTTTCTATTGGGTTCAGGTCTGGAGACTGGCTAGGCCACTCCAGGACCTTGAGATGCTTCTTACGGAGCCACTCCTTAGTTGCCCTGGCTGTGTGTTTCGGGTCGTTGTCATGCTGGAAGACCCAGCCACGACCCATCTTCAATGCTCTTACTGAGGGAAGGAGGTTGTTGGCCAAGATCTCGCGATACATGGCCCCATCCATCCTCCCCTCAATACGGTGCAGTCGTCCTGTCCCCTTTGCAGAAAAGCATTCCCAAAGAATGATGTTTCCACCTCCATGCTTCACGGTTGGGATGGTGTTCTTGGGGTTGTACTCATCCTTCTTCTTCCTCCAAACACGGCGAGTGGAGTTTAGACCAAAAAGCTCTATTTTTGTCTCATCAGACCACATTACCTTCTCCCATTCCTCCTCTGGATCATCCAGATGGTCATTGGCAAACTTCAGACGGGCCTGGACATCCGCTGGCTTGAGCAGGGGGACCTTGCGTGCGCTGCAGGATTTTAATCCATGACGGCGTAGTGTGTTACTAATGGTTTTCTTTGAGACGGTGGTCCCAGCTCTCTTCAGGTCATTGACCAGGTCCTGCCGTGTAGTTCTGGGCTGATCCCTCACCTTTCTCATGATCATTGATGCCCCACGAGGTGAGATCTTGCATGGAGCCCCAGACCGAGGGTGATTGACCATCATCTTGAACTTCTTCCATTTTCTAATAATTGCGCCAACAGTTGTTGCCTTCTCACCAAGCTGCTTGCCGATTGTCCTGTAGCCCATCCCAGCCTTGTGCAGGTCTACAATTTTATCCCTGATGTCCTTACACAGCTCTCTGGTCTTGGCCATTGTGGAGAGTTTGGAGTCTGTTTGATTGAGTGTGTGGACAGGTGTCTTTTATACAGGTAACGAGTTCAAACAGGTGCAGTTAATACAGGTAATGAGTGGAGAACAGGAGGGCTTCTTAAAGAAAAACTAACAGGTCTGTGAGAGCCGGAATTCTTACTGGTTGGTAGGTGATCAAATACTTATGTCATGCAATAAAATGCAAATTAATTACTTAAAAATCATACAATGTGATTTTCTGGATTTTTGTTTTAGATTCCGTCTCTCACAGTTGAAGTGTACCTATGATAAAAATTACAGACCTCTACATGCTTTGTAAGTAGGAAAACCTGCAAAATCGGCAGTGTATCAAATACTTGTTCTCCCCACTGTAGGTGTGGAAAGCTCTTAAGAGACTTACCTGGAAAGACTCACAGTTGTAATCGTTGACAAAGGTGCTTCTACAAAATATTGACTCAGGGGTGTGAATACTTGTAAAGAAGATATTTCTGTCTTACATTTTCAATACTTTTGCAAAAATGTCGAAAAACGTTTTCACTTTGTCATTATGGGGTATTGTGTTTAATCCTTTTGAAGTCAGCCTGTAACACAACGAAATGTGGAATAAGTCAAGGGGTATGATACATTCTGAAGGCAGTGTATGTCCAATATGGAAAAATCTGTTGGATTTAAGATGATGGGCCACTATAAGGGCTGCAAAATGAGCAGCAACGCTCCTCTGGGTGTAAACTCTGTGGATTTGGAAACTATAAGTGCTACTGAGTAGAATGGACCCCGCTTTTACTGCGACACAACGTACAGGAAATTGTGTACAACGGTGCAGTATGTCCAAAAGGTACTGAACATAGTGCAATAGGAATGGGCTAATTAACAATGGGATTTTTAAACTGCTTTCTAAAGTTGATTATTATAATTATAATAATTGTATTATTATTAATATTGTTATTACTATTATTATTAATAGTAGCATTATAAATAATGTTTTGTTATTTGTTTTACTGTTGTTACCATGATAACTATCTAGTAGGCCTAATCATTACTTTTAATACTGTTAACAATAATAAACAATGCTATAATATTATTTGTGCTATAAAAGCGATTAACTTTTCATTTTTTCATATTGTTAAACAACATTTCAAGTCTGCTAACATTTCCTCATAAAATTTCACGATTTTCGACCATTTATTATTTTTCACCTTCTTCGTTGTGGGACTTTTATTTTGAAGGAAAATCGACAAGGTCCCAGATGTATTCTTGCTAGGTCTTGCTTATTCTTGCTGGTGGAAGGCAGGTGATTCTCGCTTGCAGTTAGTTCCTCAGTAAACACAAATGTGTTCATGTCATCAGCAAGACTGAGCTTCTTCTTCCTCTTCTTCGTTGAGGTTTAACAGCGGCTGGAATCCAATGTATGTTGCATTATACAATGGGTGTGTCTAATCCTGAATGCTGATTGGTTAAAACTGCCTTCCAGCCGGTGTCTATTCCACAAGTTACCACCGGCTAAATCTATGAAGTTAAAATGCCTATTTACTCTGTTCCATCTGACTGCGCAATCCACTGTTTCATCAGCCCAGCCAGGCAATTTATCAACTTGATCTCCACCATAAAAAGCTAGACATTATCGTACATTTCTTTTAGACTAACATTTAGTTTTCAACAGCAGAGATTTGTATAAACCTTGTTGTATGTCTCTCCGACATTTGCAACATTGTTTTTGCATTTGCAACATTGTTTTAATATTCAAATTCCATCTCCAGCTGTCCCATAGTAATGAACGAGTTGGGACGAGACAGACAGGCAGGCAGCGTTTCTCAGCCAGTCGAAATCATGAATCAGCTGGCATCATTTTATGGATATACTGTATACAAAGAAATGTCTATTGAAAAAAGGTAAAAGTGAGTTAGTTTGCAGTCTTTCCAGCTTCCGTTTGAAGTTACTGTGTTGTTAGCTGTGTTGCTGGCTAGCTCCTCTGAACAACAGTGTCCTGATGAGTGAGCACATTTTCTATGCCAGGCGAAATCGCACCACATTAGCTCATTGTTATGGATGTATCCAAATAAATGTCACTAGAAAACAGCTTTAACAAATGCAAATGCAGCTACTTTGCTGTTATTCTGGCTTTTTGACGTGACTGTAAGTTAGTCATAGTTGGCTAGCTAGCTAGAAAGCAAGGGATAGGAACGTTGCCAGCCAGTATGGCAATGGAACATTTAGAATGAAGAACTGGGTCGCGTCCATGATACAGTACAAAAAGACTGAATGACTGGCTCGTGTCTCTGGCAACCGAACCGATAGAACAAACGATTAGCCGGCTTGGGTAGCAACCCTAGATTTGTGTCGGGACTGTATCTTGTGGAACAATGAAATAGTATGAATAAATTAATCAAAATAATGTTTTAAATTAAAATACTGTATGTTAATCATTATTTGAATATGTTGGTAACCCGTTGTATAAAAGTGATAATGCCCTCGAAGACGGTGTTTGTAGGACATATTGGCACGGTTTGCCTAACAACACCCGTGCCAATATATCCTCCAAACACCGGCTTCTCTGGCATTATCACTTAATTACCACCACCAACTAGACTGGAGTATAAATCCATTATAATTTGATCCACAAAACAAAAAAAAACAATTTACCCTACCATTTAACCCTATACTCATTAAAACACAACTTTTTCCACCAAAACTAAACATTCCTCTATCCCATGCCCTCCTGCACACTTCCCACATCTTGGAATCTCCCTCCTGCACACTGCTGCAACATGACCATACACTTGGCAGCTGAAACATATTTGTAAAAAATAAAATAAAAAATTAAAATAAAAAAAAGGGAAATGGGGTGAAATGAAATTGCACCGCCATCTAACCCTATATAAAGTATGGGCTCCTGAATGGCGCAGCGGTCTAAGGCACTGCATCTCAGTGCTTGAGGCGTCACTACAGACCCCTTGGTTCGATTCCAGGCTGTATCACAACCGGCCGTGATTGGGAGTCCCATAGGGCGGCGCACAATTGGCCCAGCATCGTCTGGGTTTGGCTGGTGTAGGCCGTCATTGTAAATAAGAATTTGTTCTTAACTGACTTGCCTAGTTAAATAAAGGTAAAATAAAAAAATAAAACAAAATATGCCACTACCCCAACACCCTTCCCAGTACTTTGTCCCAGACAGATCCTATACCAGGATTGTTGGCCTGGGAGGCTGGAACCCTTTCTCTCAAAACCCCCTGTAGTTCTTCTGCACTCAAATCTCTGATACCCAAAAACTTCTCTGCTGCTACTACCAATTAAATCTTCTGGGATTTCCTTTCCATCTGTGCGGCACAATTAAGTACCATAGCAATAAATACCAAGAAGCCAACCTTACTAAAGCACAAACTGTTCGGGTCACTCTGTACTGGCCTACTACTCACAGGGATCCGCTCAGGCTCCCTCACCCTTTGCCCACCATCCTCTACTTTCTGCACTGCCTCAGCATATGACACTTTCTGCACTGCTCTCACCCTGGAAACTTAAATCTGTCTCACTCGCACAGGACATTTCTGATCCCCAGCAACATGGCCACCCCCACAATTGAAACACTTTTTCCACTGAAACTACACACTCTTTTGTCCCATGCCCTCCTGCACATATCTCACACCTTGGAATCTCCCTCCTACATACTGCTGCAACATGACCATACACCTGGCACCTGAAACAACGTAGTGGGTTCGGAACAAAAGCTCTCACGGGATAACTTATATAGCATAGCATGACTTTATCCGGCAAACACTCTGCATCAAAACTCAGAAGGACAGACAGGGTTTCCTCAGTCTCACACTCGCCACCAGGTCTGCGTCGCACCAAACGGTGTGCATCACAGACATCGGGGAGTCCCAACTTCAGTTGATCCACCTTAACACTCAACCCCAACCCCAGTTATCACTACTTTCAGCGGCGCTGGAGAGCAAAGCAGGACACCACTTTCGTCCCGAGTCTCGAAACTCGCAGCGCCCTCTCCCTCTGAGCAGCAGACACACAAAAAATCAACACGTCCGCCTCTGGATACTTTGACCTAATTGACAGAAGCAAACTCCTTCTTCACCCAGCCTGATACATTTACATTTACATTTTCGTCATTTAGCAGACGCTCTTATCCAGAGCGACTTACAAATTGGTGCATTCACCTTATGATAGCCAGTGGGACAACCACTTTACAATATATCCTTTTTTTTATTTTGGTAGGGGGAGGGTAGAAGGATTACTTTTATCCTATCCCAGGTATTCCTTAAAGAGGTGGGGTTTGAAGTGTCTCCAGAAGGTGGTGAGTGACTCCGCTGTCCTGGCGTCGTGAGGGAGCTTGTTCCATAATTGGGGTGCCAGAGCAGCGAACTGTTTTCACTGGGCTGAGCGGGAACTGTGCTTCTGCAGAGGTAGGGGGGCCAGCAGGCCAGAGGTGGATGAACGCAATGCCCTCCTTTGGGTGTAGGGACTGATCAGAGCCTGAAGGTACGGAGGTGCCGTTCCCCCCACAAATGCGACGACCAATAGGCATGGATCCACTTTCTCCACTAATCGTACTCCCACTGTGCCAGAGTCATCTCGGACATTTTCCTGATCACTGGGGTGAGGCTCGGAAACCTTCACCTCACCTGATGACACAGGTTCTTTCTCCTCACTTTTGTCAGGATCAATTTGAAGTTCACTATCCGTCGGCTGCTCAGGGTCTTCAGGCGCGTAACATGCATTTTTCTCTCCTGTACTTGACCCAAAAGAGAAAGTACTCGGTTTGTATTTTGCAGTCGGTTCGGGTTTGCAACATGCGCCTCGCTTCTTCTCGCCATCCGCCCTCTTCTTCGTCCGGTCCTCCGACACAATGTCTTCCATCTCCTTGTGGGACTTCAGGAAACTCAGTATCGAGCTGCCCGCTGCTGCCATGCTCCCTTAAGAAACCTTTCCACGTCATCCACAACAAAGCTATTGCACCATCCAGGGGTGTATTTCAATAGTCCAAAGTGGTTTCCTCTCTACGTGTCCTTGTCTGGACTGATAAAGTAGGCCTCAACTAAACCTCAACTAAATCTCACAGAAGATTAAGGAAAATATAGGTAATTGTTGACTACTGAGATGTACACTATGGGGAATCAATATAGTCTAAAGATGCTTTATCTCCTCTTCTGTTATCCTTCATTGACAATGATCTGAAAATAAAATCTGGACAGGTTGAATCAGGTTCCTTGGTAGGTTTCCATATATCTTCTCAGATCGTTGCAGCAGAAATAGAGGAGATGAGGAAATGCATGAGTGCGACCTTAGTGATTGCACGACCTCGTCAAGAGGTTAAGACCTCTTAGTGTAATGGTAAATGTATCGAAGGAATCCAGGTTCGAGTCCTGGTCAGGCTATCTTCAGAATTAGCTTTAATATGAAATTCTGCAAAGGTTAAAGTAGGTCTTGTGCGTGCACTGTAGATACTCACTGAATCTCCTTCCACCTTTACCCATCAGAATTCAGATAATTCAGCTTGTAATGGACTTTATAATTTTGTGTTGTTTGATGACACAAACAAGGATCATCAACACATTAGAAGCAAAAAATGTAAATACTCAAAATAAACAAGACATAATTTTGTCTATACTTGCATAGCTATATACTGTACATTGAACTAGTTTTATGCAATTGTATGGCTCGTCAAGTGCTTAATGATAGATCTTTAAACTTTGTGCACCTCCTTGAATCATCGCATACAATAATGATCATATATTCTCAAATGAGCCCCACTGATGTTTTTCCCATCTTATTTTGTTTATCCTGATTTCACCTTAGAATAAACCTAAACTTCATTATCCCATCACATACACATGAGATATCAACAATTTAAACAGTGTGCATTCTACTCTGCAAATCCTCCTTTGCAAGAAGCAGGTCATGGCATAGCTCTATCGGCATAGTCCTGACAAAGAGGACATGTGAGATTGGGAGATTGGGAGATGTGGAGAGAAGGGATTAAATCATCTGACATGTTTCAAATGGAAGCAGACTCACCATGGTTGTGCCCCCAATGGCACCCTTTCCCCCCCATAGGGCCCTGGTCAAAAGTAGTGCACTATATAGGGAATAGGATGCCATTTGGGACGTAGCCCAGGCCAAGCATCTATTTCAGCCCTTCTCTTTCAGGTTGTATTCAGAAGTAGAGGGAACAGCTTCATTGATTTCATCCTGCATTGATTAGCTGTGTTACCATTGGCACAGGAATGAGTGACTGCAGCTGTTTGTTGTTGATGCTGTGTCAGTGCCAGATCCTCCTCTGTTAGGTGAGATGCCTAATGTTGTCTTCATAATGACTTGGGTCACTTCTCAGCATTCCATCACAAGAAAGCGTCATTCGTTTTCTCTAAAACCTGCAACGTATTACATGAATAAGTATTATTTATCTCATTCTATAGTATTAATATTTGTATCTGTGTGTGTGTGTGTGTGTTTGTGTGCATGCATGTGTGTGTGTGTCTGTGTGCATGCATGCATGTGAGTGTTCCTCACCTGAGTGCTGTGGAGTATGACCCCAGGAGTGATTGGAAGCCCACTATGTTTGAATCTCTCATACCCTGACCTCTCCACAACCAGTAATTTCAAAGACGACTCGCTCTTCTTTATCAGCATCACAACGTCCTCAAAGTACTCATTCTCTACATTCTGGCCATTCACTTCCACAACTACATCCCCTTCCCACAGTCCAGCCCTATGTCCTGAGCCCTTTACCACCACCTGCAGGACAAAAGAAAACTGTAGTCATAACCGTGCCACTCATTTCTCATAGGAACCATCTTAACACCTGCCCTCCTCCTTATAGGAATGCTTGTGGAAAACAACACAGCAGATCAATATCAGGAACTTTTGATTAATGATAGCTGTTACTCATTAGCACAACTTTGATTGGGGATGTTTCCAATTGCCTATTTATGTCAGGAAACATCAATAATTATAGACATCAAATAAATGAGCGAGCGAGAGATAGATGACAAGGGTGTTATGTTGTTGATGTTCAAAGGAATACCTGGCCTATGAAAGTTCCTGGCTCATGTTGAACACAGCCCAGATTAAACCCAAAGCCAGATTCTTCTCTCTGGAGGACACAGAGTCTTGGACAGGGAAGTGAACCATGCTCGCTTTTCCTCAGCCCATCCTGAATCTCAGTGCAAGGGGACTGTGTCTTCCTCTTCCCCTCTCCTTCTGGCAGATTGTCCTCATGAAATAGCAGGGGAGATATACCCAACTGCAGTAGGGAACAGAATAGGCTGTTTTTGACTGGGAAGGTATTTTTAGTTGACATAATTCTAAGACAATCTTGTATTTGGTCTCAGCATTAATCTCAGCAACATTTTAACATAAGCATAATCTTACTGTAATTTCCTCCTGAGGATCAATACAATAAAATAAAATTCAGGAAAACTCAGAGGATCCTACTAACTACAGTATCAATATTCTAGCACCAGAACTTGCTTAACTCCTATTCTCCAAACTGCACATGACCTCCGTCCGCTTACACACCTGTGTGTAGAAGTCTCTTCCATGTATGGGTATGGTGGTGAGGCTAACCTGCTTGCCACTCTTCCTCACTTTCCTGACAATATCCTCATGCTGCATGGACTCTGAAGGCTGCCCATTGACCGCCAGCAGCAAGTCTCCATCCTGCATACCAGCCTCTTCTGCTGGACTCCCCACATCCACCTCACGGAGTACGTGAGCTGGAATCAACAGCAAAAAAATTCAGCTCAGCCAGCAGGTATAATGCTTATTACTTGTTATAAGCATGTATGAGTCTTTCTAATGTCCTATTACAAGGTTTGTAATGTGTATAGTATGTCTGTCTATGCAGCACATTTTGTACGGACTTAGAATGACTGTTATTTAGTCAGGATCATTAAGAGATGATAATAAGATATTATAAGGTGGTCATAGTAGGTGCTTGTAACATGGCCATGCATGCTTAAAACAAATGGAAGTTTCTAGCAAAAAAAGCATATGTATTGTTAGATGATGTGTGCGTACTGTATGTGTGCATCATTCTCACCAATACGACCCCCTGATGACAACCTCTCTTGTCGTAATAGGAAGCCGTATCCATCTGACCCCTGCACCAGATGCATCGTTGTGGGTCTGTGTGGTAGGTTGTGAGAGCCGGCCATGATAGGCAAGATGGGCAGTTTCCGCCGGATGTAGCTCGCTTCACTTTCTCTGTCGATGACTAGGACGGTCACATAGACGCTACATTTCTTCACCTGAGCAGTATAAAGAGCTAAACTTTAGGGAGAAATGAGGAACGTGCTCGCACGTGCACACACACAGACATACGAAGACACATACAGAGACACATACAGAGACACACACACATCTGCCATGTGAGTTTGTTTACCAAGAGCAGTTCCGAGAAGGAGGGTCTGTATGTTTACCATTTTACTGATAGCTGAATGGGTGAGCGTTGACACCATGGAACCGTTGATCCACACCAGTCTATCTCCACTACGCACCCCTGCCCTCTCTGCAGGACCCTCACTTACTGTGCTCAACATGTATCGACCCTTCTGACCTGGAGAGATACAAACAGACACAATCAAACATCTTCACAGAGATCCTCTCTTCAGTAATCAAATAAAGTCTTATTTGTCACATACGCCGAATACAACAGGTGTAGACTTTACCGTGAAATGCTTACTTACGAGCTCTTTCCCAACAAAGCAGAGTTAAAAAGTATGAAAAAAAGGAAATAGTAACGCAATAAAATAACAATAACGAGGCTATATACAAGGTACCGAGTCAATGTGCAGGGGTATGAGGTAGTTGAGGTAATATGGACATGTAGGTAGGGGTAAAAGTGACTAGGCAATCAGGATAGATAATAAACAAAGTAGCAGCAGCGTATGTGAAGAGTGTGAAAGTGTGTCTGTGTGTGAGTGTACAGTATGTGTGTGGCGTCAATATGCGTGTGTGTGTGTGTGTGTGTATGTGTGTGTGTGTGTGTGTGTGTGTGTGTGTGTGTGTGTGTGTGTGTGTGTGTGTGTGAGTAGAGTCCAGTGAGTGTGCATTGTGTGTGTGTGTGTGTGTGTGTGTGTGTGTGTGAGTAGAGTCCAGTGAGTGTGCATAGAGCCGGTGCAAGAATGTCAGTGCAAAAATAAGGGGGTCAATGCAAATAGTCCGGGTAGCCATTTGATTAACTGTTCAGCAGTTTTACGGAGAACCCTTTTTGATTCCAGGTAGAACCCTTTTGGTTCCAGGTAGAACCCTTTACACAGAGGGTTCTACATGGAACCCAAAAGAGTTCTACCTGGAACAAAAAAGGGTTCAGGGCCCATGCCAAATATTTTCAGCCTCATAATCATACTATGCAGGCCTAAACATTTACATGAACTCTGCACAACATTTTGAGATAGAAGCCATAGTTTGATTGAGTGGCAAACATCATCATTTCTCAACCTTCTCTCGACCATCTCTCGACTAACCCTAACCCTATATCAACCGACGTTGATAACCTGGGATCAATTCCACAGTCCGGCGTTTCTTAAATTTGACTCCACCCTTATCTGCCTCCCCATCTCCCCCTCTCTCCTTCCTACTGTCTAGCCAAAAAAGATTACGGAATGAATAACTCATAGCTACCTTCAATGGGGATGATGCTGATCCCCAGACCTAAGACAGGGTCTCTGGTGATGTGGCACAGCCTGGGCCGGGAACACGTCTCCCCTCGATAAGCCCTGGTCAGAACCTGGAGGTCCAGTCCCTGGGCCAGTGCCTCCTTATACTCCTCCCCCTTCAGAACCAGCAGGAACAGCTGCAACCCACACGCCTGGATCCTCTGCACCACCTGTCAATCAAAGCAGAACATGCTGCAGCTAAGAAACAAAGACTCTGTTTAGACCAAGTAGGTAAGCCTTGTCGGAGCCAGAATGGCCCATAGGGCAGGAGCCTGTTTATGTAGCGAGGGGCAGCTTTATGTGCATGTACACCCCCTGGACAGGACGCTAGTCTGTTGTATTGAGGCCAAGTATTTGGCACATATTGTATACTTTGAACAATGTGGCTCATTTTCAAATGAAAGTGAGGCAGAGGACACTGTTGGAGACATTGTAAGAGAAGTGGTTCTCTCAGGTCTCTTAAAGTCTGGTTCTGACCCACATGTGATGAAGCAGACCCACTTTACATACAGAACTCAAATCTGTGTGCCAAAGCTTTAAGAAACGTGTGCACAATGATTCCACTGGCATAACGGGACGTCTGGTTCTCACCCTGGGGAACTCCATGTTGTCGACAAAGTCCTCGTTGACCTCCAGCACATGGTCCCCGTCCCTGAGCCCACCGAGCTCTGCAGGACTCCACGGATCCACCTGGCGGACAACATAGCCCCGGCAGCTCCTCTCCATACTCAGGTGGAAGCCAAAACTCTGGCCCTCTTTGCACTTTATCTGGCACAGGCAGGGTACCGGACTCAGGTCTGGCTCTAGAGAGCAAGACAAAACACTGCCATTGACATAGGATGGGCATTGTGTGTGGATACCTAAAGAAGTCAGGCTTATCTTGATTACTATGATTGATGAACTAGTGTTAGACAGATCATTTTCCATGTGTTGGAATGGTGGATCATTTTGGATGTGTTCATTCTCAAACCTTACCAGGGTCGTCCGAGATGACCAAGGCTGGATTGTCGATCCCCTCTTTTGGATTGAAGGTGAACCTTCGCGTAAGGAACATGAAAAATATAAAAGTTGAAAGAAGTGGCTTTAAGGATGTGTGTTAATGACACATTCGCTAATGTCCTATTTTGTATTATGCAAATTGTCTCCAGTCCAATTCTTAGCCATCAAAACAAAAAACTATAATCACTCCTCCTACCGTGGAAATTCCATTGCATCCTCAAGACCTAGAATGACAGAAAAAAGAGATTGACAAAAATCCCTCAAGTTTTTTTTCTCTGCAGTAATGATTCCAGGAATGACCTTCTCCCTGTGGCTTTGTGTCCTTGGTCCAAACATCCAGCTTACTCATCTCCAACTGAGATATAGTGCCTTCAGAAAGTACTCACACCCCTTGACTTTTTCCACATTTTGTTGTGTTACAGCCTAAATTTAAAATGGATTAAATGTTTTACAAATTGTCACTGCCCTACACACAATACCCCATAATGTCAAAATTGAATTATCTTTTTTGACATTTTTACAAATGAATAAAAAGTGAAAAGCTGAAATGTCTTCAGTCAATAAGTATTCAACCTCTTTGTTATGGCAAGCCTAAATAGGTTTAGGATACCTATTGGTAGATGGGTAAAAAATGAACAGATATTCAATATCCCTTTGAGCATGGTGAAGTTATTAATTACACTTTGGATGGTGTACCAATACACCCAGTCACTACAAAGATACAGGCGTCCTTCCAGTTGCTGGAGAGGAAGAAAACCATTCAGGGATTTCACCATGAGGCCAATGGTGACTTTAAAACAGTTACAGAGTTTAATGGCTGTGATAGAAAAAAACTGAGGATTGATCAACAACATTGTAGTTACTCCACCTAATTGACAGAGTGAAAAGAAGGAAGCCTGTACAGAATACAAATATTTCAAAGCATGCATCCTGTTTGCAACAAGGCACAAATAAAATGTGGCAAAGCAATTAACATTCTGTCCTGAATACAAAGTGTTATGTTTGGGGTAAATCCAATACAACACATTACTGAGTACCACTCTCCATGTTTTCAAGCATAGTGGTGGCTGCATCATGTTGTGGGTATGCTTGTAATCGTTAAGGACTGGGTAGTTTTTCAGGATAAAAAATTAACGGAATGGAGCTAAGCACAGGCAAAATCCTAGAGGAAAACCTGGTTCAGTCTGCTTTCCAACATTGGAGTTGCTTACCAAGAAGACAGTGAATGTTCCTGAGTGGCCGAGTTAGGTTTTGATGTAAATTGACTTGAAAATCTATGGCAAGACCTGAAAATGGTTGTCTAGCAATGACCAACAACCAATTTGACAGAGCGTGAAGAATTTTGAAAATAATAATGGGCAAATGTTCAGGTGTGGAAAGCAATTAGAGACTTACCCAGAAAGACTCACAGCTGTAATCACTGCCAAAGGTGCTTTTACAAAGTATTGAATTACTGGTGTAAATTAGATAATTCTGTATAACATTTAAAAAAAACATGAAAATAATTATAAAAACACGTTTCACTCTGTCATTATGGAATATTGTGTAGGTGAGAAAAAATATATATTTAATCTTTTTTGAATTCAGGCTGTAACACAACAAAATGTGGAATAAGTGAAGGGGTATGGATACTTTCTGAAGGCACTGTATGATCCCCCGGCCCAGTCCGGGTGCATGAGCATCACTGGACACAGTCAGAGGTGATCATTAGCTCAAAGATTTCATGTCTCTCCAGCATCCAGCCCTTCTATTTTTCTATGTTTAGCTGTACAGTAAATATCCTTACAGATTACTTTGATGAATGAATCGTACTGAGAGAAAAACTTGTGACCGTGTCAATATAGCATTTGATAGGCACAGTCAAGTCATTCATTACTTATTACTGTAACGTCATTCTAAGGTTAACCTTCATCTTTCATCATAAATATCCTAACCTGGCCTTATTGACTAATATTAGGATGAGGAGGATACTCACACTCACACGCCCCAGCATGCCAGTCCTTATACAAGCATTTCTCATTTGTAAACAGAATTCATCCCTTCCCTTCCTGCTCGACTGTTGCACACACACACACACACACACACACACAGACAACACATACCCACATTCAACCTCTTGGCAAGGAGAGGTCTGTGCAGGCTATCAGGTTGTTAGTGGTGATATCTGCAGTGTCATGTTCCCAGCTATCTGCTGACTGTCATTATTCTAGCTGTGGAGGGACCAAGCAGCTTTTATCACAGGGCCTTTATTAAAGGAATGCTGTCTTTTTTCATTCTCTATTATAGATAGACATAGCAAGGACTGCCCATGTTGTATGTTGACTATCAACATGTTTATTTTGGATACAGCAGTCAATGTAGGCTAGCATATTCATGTATGCTGAGGGGGTAGCAGTTTACAATTCATTATTCATCCAAAAAACGCTAAAATGTACAATCCAGTCTTCATTCTCATTTTGGAATGAAACTTGTTACCTCGTAGAGGTAGAGACATTCATTCCCAGCACTGTCACATAGCACAGAAGGCTACCTTTTATCACCAATGATTAAACACACTTTAGAACACACTCACACTGACTCACAGAGAGAACGCATGTCAGAATATACCTAAAGGCTATTGTAATGTAAAATGCTATTTAAATATACAAATCTCATATTGTGTACTCGTTCGATTTCTAAAGCAAGACCAGCCTAGTGAAGCAGAGAAGCATGTCTGTGTCTTGCCATAGAAAACAATGGAGACTGGTCTTGAGAAAGGCATTGTGCCAAAACGTATACATTAAACATTATATCCTCTTGTCTTTGTTGTGTCTAGATGTAGAAAAACAGACTCTTACCTGTGGTGTACTTCATGGCTGCTGTCCTTGTGTCTGGACGTCCTCCTGGCTGCCTGAGGTTGTATGGAGGTGCAAGGTACACAGCAGATTGGGATGTTAAGATTCCGCTGTTATGTCAACATTTGAGACGGTAACTCCTTCCTCCTCCACCATAACACTAGGCCTCCTAGGCTTAATGTTTAGCTAACCTGTGATGAGATCTGGTAACCCATCACAACACTAAACACTCCCCAGGTTTCTTAGATAACAGTGTTATCATAAAATGGTTTACGAGCTTAAACAACTCTTAGCTGATACCAACAATTTGACAATATTGACTATACTGTGGTCCTCTGTAGCTCAATTGGTAGAGCATGGCGCTTGTAACGCCAGGGTAGTGGGTTCGATCCCCGGGACCACCCATACGTAAAAATGTATGCGCACATGACTATAAGTCGCTTTGGATAAATGCGTCTGCTAAATGGCATATTATTATTATATTAAAAGGCCATTGGGGGTCATGAGTGCTACACTGCAGGTGAAAGAATGGTTCAAAACTTTGCTGGTTGATTATGGACACAATGCGACTAAAACAATAACGAGCCCATCTGGAAATGCTATGAGGATCTAGGTTAGAGCTATGGTTTGAATGCGTTGGTGTGGGGACCTTGAGTAGACGAGGGGACACTCCGGAGAGTCCACAATGAAAAACTGGATATGCTCCCATAGCCCCCCTGCCACCCGGACACGCACGGGGAGAGTGCGCCGGGTGATGAAGCCCGACGTCAACTGCCGGCCGTCCAGGCCCATGACCGGAACCGGCTCGGAGAGGGAGAGTAACGGAACGCTCCACCCTTGGCCAGCCCCGTGTCCATCAGGTTTCCCCCAGAATCCACCAGTGCATGCGAATGATCCCGGGTGAATCCACCAGATCATGGGTGAATTGGTAGGAGTCGGAGCACGCCGGAGTTTGGCTCTCCCACTCCATGGTAGCCTAGGAAAGGGCGCCATGCCCACATGAGGGCGATTGTTTTCCTTGTCCCGGCCAGAGACGCAGGCCATGAGGGAGGGTGCCCAGGAGGGACATTCTGGACCCAGGGCTGATAACAACATTCCATTGCTCCACCCGGAGGCGCCGAGGTGAACGGCTGGGGACGTTCGTCGGGGGGGGGGGGCACTATTACAGGAGGGGGTCGCAGTTCCGGAGCGATCCACTAGGTGTCCTCCTCCTCCAACAACCTTAGGCACCTTCTCACTCACAGTCTGGACTAATTATGATCCTATTGGTGTCACCTGTGTCTACCTGTTCACCTGTGTATTTATACCCTCAATTCCCTGTGTTTGCTTGCTCCGTTTTCTCTGCTAGTTTCTCTATGCTCAGCAGTACTAATCAGTGTCTGATCGGAGAAGTAGGTACAGGTACTCGAGAAGTGTTATCCCTGTTTCTTTATTATTTCAGTCGTAATTACTATTTCGTATTTTGGCTGTCAGCCTGTTTTTGGAGATTTATTTGCTCCACCTTTCTGTTATCGTGTTAAGTCCGTTGTTTTGTATCCTGGCTTTGGGACCACCAGTAAAGATCCTTGTTTCACCATCTCTGCCTACTGTCTATCCTGCACCGCACCTGGGTCACACCTCACACCAACCCTTACAGAAGGCTGTCTTCCACTCGTATCCTTCCCGTATCTGAATCAGATGGTAGGCGTTCCGAATGTCCAACTTGGTGAAGATGACCGCCCCCTGGAGAGGCTCGAAAGACGAGGAGATGAGTGGTAGCGGGTAATGGTTTTTAACCGTAATGTCATTAAGACCCCGGTAGTCGATACATGGATGCAGGGCCTTGTCCTTCTTCTCCACAAAGAAGAACCCTGTGCCGGTGGGGGAGGCAGATGGACACATAATCCCTGCAGCGAGAGAGTCCTCATCGTACCCTTCCATCGCTTTGGTCTCCGGACCCGACAGGGAATAAAGTTTCCCCCAAGGCCGTGCGGTGCCCAGGAGAAGGGCGATAGCACAGTCGTAGGGCCGATGCGGAGGAAGAAATGTGGCACAGGCCTTCTGAAAGCCTCCCGGAGGTCCTGGTACGCCGCAGGAACGGTGGAGAGGTCCGAAGCTTCTTCCGAGCCCACAGGAAGACATGCCGGGGCAGGTTGCACTGACTTCAGGCAATGGGCATGGCAAAACAGACTCCAACCCATGATGGAACCCATAGCCCAGTCGACTAGGGGGTTGTGCCTCTGGAGCCATGAAAACCCCAAAACCATGGGTACACGAGGAGACTCCAGGAGCAGAAACTGCATAGCCTCACTGTGGTTGCCTGACACTCGCAGGTTGATAGAAACCGTATTGTGAGTGACTCTGCCCATAGAGCGCCCATCCAGCGCTCTGACGTCCATCGGGATGGAAAGGGGTTGAGTGGAGATGCCCAGCTCCAACACCAGGGTAGTGTCCATAAAACTCTCGTCAGCCCCAGAGTCAATGAGACCCGGATGGATTTGGACAGGTCTCCCCACAACAGGGTAGCATACAGGGGGTTATGAGTAAAGGGAGATTGGAAACTCCCCTTACGGCTCACCAGTGTACTCATACCTACTGATGAGCCTGGTTTTTTAATGAGCAGGTAGATAAGAAATGTCCCGTAGCTCCACAATACAGACAGCTCTTAGTGTTTAGTCTGCGTAAGCACTCAGCAGGAGAGTCTTGACATAGTTGGAGCAGCTTACGAGCAGCTTCTCTCCCGGACAATGGAGAATCGAACACTTTTTGTACCTCTGCCACGAACTCCTCCAGACTGAGGCAAACGGTGGCCTGTTGCTCCCACACTGCCGTAGCCCAGGCTAGGGCCCTCCCGGACATCAGCGTTATCAAGTATGCTATCTTTGAGCGGTCCGAGGGGAACGAAGAAGGCTGCAGCCCGAAGATGAGGGAGCACTGGGAGAGAAACACCCGGCAGGTTCCAGAATCTCCAGCGTAGCACTCCAGAGGAGGTATGCGAGGTTCTCATGACACCAGGTAGGCTGGGAAGAAGCGCCACTGGTGGTGGGGTTCCTGAGAGTCTGGGGGGTTACTGTTGTGGCTTGCTGTCTAGTTGGGAATCCGTGGAATTGCTCCAGCAATATATTGAACGCATGGGCATGGCGTTCTGCCAGGGTATGGAGTCCCTCCATAAGGCTTTATAGTAACCCCTCGTGTCTTCCAATGGTGGCTCCTTGGAAGGAGACAGCGTTGCGGAGCTGGTCCGAGTCTGCTGGGTCAGTCATGGCCAGTTCGTACTTTCACGGCTGGGGGGGATCTTGGAGGGCTGGTGGGGATCTTGGAGGGCTGGTGGCCTGGCGGTTGGAAGCTTGGGCCGGTGGCTGATGGATCGCTGGTTCGGGTCCCAGTTTTTGACTTTGTTGGAGATCTGTCGACGTGCCCTTGAGCAGGGCGTTGACTGTGGTTTCTTCTGTGTGTCGCTCTGGATGGTAGTCTGTTAGATGACTAAAGTGATGTAGTTGTTGAGCGGCTTCACTGCAAGTATATTGTATGTTTTAAATAAAAAATTAAAAAATAAAAAGACCCAGATGCAGACACAGGAGGCGGATAGTACAAGTCTCAGAGTTTATTACAGTACAAGAGGCAGGCAATCGGTAGGTCAAGGCAGGCAAAGAGTCATAATCCAAATCAGAGGTTTGGACACCTCTCAGTAAATAGAGGATTTGGAGTGTTATTGATAAGGCTTTGGGTCACCTTAGATTTACCATCTGTATTCTGAAAATGATAACATAACTTAGTGAGGTGAACAGAGGGTATATGTAACTTAGTAGGTAAAAATACACTAGTAATATGACGTTTTTACTGTGGTAAGTAGTGACTGTTACCATGGACAGATACAAGAGGTCAATCTTGTGAGTTGGTGAGAATCCTATTTCCCTAGCTCCAATCAAAAAAAAGTTGACTTGACTAAGGCCACACAAATCGAGGCTTCTCTCACTTGAGGTTGTGCGTGTGGTGGAAGGCGGGCCACAGCATGGTCAGCAGGTCATTGGTCAGGTGACAGGAAGAAAGATCCAGCTCCTCCAGGTGGTATCTCGAGGGTGCGCAGGCCAGCACAGAGCTTAGGACGAAGCACTTGAGGGGCGTCATGCGCACGGTGGACAGCTTGATGCTGCAGATGGAGAGCAGAACCTCTGCCGTGGATCTGGAACACGTAGAGGAGCACCATCAGGTCCATGAGCTCCTCAGGGGGCTGCCACTTCACGATCTCCGCAGCCAGGTGCTTCTTGAGGGTCCGTTTGATCTGAGCCACCGTGGTGCTCTTGATGTTGCAGTCCAGCTGCTCCAGCAGAACCCGGTTCCCGTAGTGAAGCAGGCTGCCCATGAAGATGGGGTAGAGCTCGAAGGCCCGGCTGTCCAGGCGCTCCTGGGGAAGGCTCTGCTCTACTTGGTCCAGCACGTCTTCGTTGAAGCTGTCCTGGGTGCGGAACATCTCTGCCACCATGGTGCGGGCGATGCGGACCTTGCTGCGGCTGCAGATCATCTCAAACAGGCTTGGAAAGAGCTTGAGCAGGTTGAAGACAGCGAAGACCCTGAGGGGGATGAACTTGGAGATGATGCTGATGAGGGTGTTGACGTCTCCGCCCACTTGGCCGATGGCCACGGTCACCTCTTTGCTCAGCTTCTCCAGAGCTGTCTTGTTCTCACTGAGGACGACGTACAGGGCAGCCAGGTACTCTTGCATGGCGAGAATGGCAAACACGTAGCGCATCTTCTTTTCATCAACCTCTGACCCTTTGGTCTCGACGCAAGGCACCAGGTAGAAGTCGAGAACATCAGTGCGGGAACACGGCCAGCTGACGCAGTTCCTCGTCTGTTTTGGTCTGTTCCAGTTCTTTGGAGAAGGAAGTGTGCTTTTTGTTGACTCCGTCAAAGGCCAGTTTGCCCACAGTGCAGACTACATAGAGCATCAACGAGTTCTGGTGCTCTAGAGAAGATACTCCCCCACCCATGTCAGCACCTCCTCTCCAAAGTTGAGCCTCAGGAAGCTGGTATAGATACCAGTTAGCGTACATATGGGAAATGTAAAAAGTGGAGGATGGCACAAGTCAGCCAGCAATAGGAAGGTAAAAAGTGGTTCTCCCTCTGTAGGTTGAGGCAAAGCAGCTTGATGAGGGACTGGGCCTCCTGGTTTCTCGGCTTCTCTCCAATCTGTTGCAGCAGTCGGCTTGTGAAGTATGCTCGCTTGCGATTTGGGTCATTGAAGCCACATATCTGTGCATAGCGTTTCACATACTTCGTAGGGCTGTGGTCAAGGGCAGACAACCTGGTGGTGACCAAAATACTGGCCTAAGAAAATTGAGTTAAATTATCAATAAATATACATTACTGAACATTTTTCATAAAAACTTACTGGGGTTGGAAATAGACATACTGAATGGTAACATAATGTATTTTTCTGTTTTATTTTATGGTAGTACTGTCTCTGCATTGCTCAAACAGCACTTCCTTAGCACACATCACATTCTACTGTAAGTAACTGACTAAACGTGTGTTGTGGGCCCTTACCTCAGGCAGCAAGTATTTCCTGAGCAGGTTCACCACCACTGCCCCGGAGGGGAGGGCCTCATTGGGGTCGCTGCACAGCTCCGTGTTGCCAATACAGAAGTCCAGTTTCATCTTCTCCATTTTGTTAAACAGAAACAACACGTCCTTGGCCTGGTCGCTCTCTCCACTCAGCATGGGGATCTTCTTCAGGTGCAGGTATTACCTGCTGACCAGGTCTCTCAGAGATGCGGACTTGGATAACTGGGAGAGGTCCTTGCAGGAGAAGGACACCAGTAGTTTGAACTGGGTCAAAGTGAGCCCGGCACACCAGTCTAGAACCAGCTTCCGCACCACCGTGATCTTCCCTGTCCCGACTGCCCCATACAGCAGCACGTTAAGGTCCTGCTCCCTTCCTCCTTGCTGAGTGGGCTCAAAGAGCTGCTCCACGGTGACCAAGGCGCTCTGAGGGGCCTGGGATGCCTTGAGGAGGGGGGTGATTAAGGGCCCTTTCCTCTCCTCTGGCTTCCTTTCCAGGATGAGGGGCTCCACGTGCATGGTCTCTGGGGTGAAGTGGGTGGCTGAACCATAAGGTAAACTTCTTCTTGTGGATCTCAAAGGGGTCTGTGAAGGAAAGGACCAGTATTTAAACACAGCAATGAACGAACACATGCTCTTGAATTATCAAGAGCACTAAGATTACTGAAATACATAAGCCAAAATCTCTATTGTTGCAGGATTCTACAGGATAGTATGTCCACACATTGCATTACCTACAGTAGGCTTAACTATCTTGTTATAACCTATCTAACTACCCTATAACAGACCAGTCAGTACAGTATAGTACAGTACAATACAGAACATGCTGTTATGGAACACTTACCACTTTGCTCTTACTTTTTGTTTCTTTTTAGTACTGGTCTGTTTATTGCATACTTATTTCCCTGACATAATGTCTGGTATGTGATGTGACGTGTGGCTGAAACATGCAGAGCAAAGGGCAAAATAAGAGAGAAGAGGCTTATGCAATTAGATTGTGCCAATCTTTCCCATTCAATTGGGAAGGAGGTTTCCTAATACATAGCAGGGACCTACAGAACAGATGGTGTGAATTACAAGGACCAGACTTCAACCTTAAGTGATGGGACACATGTACAAGCTCTGTTTACCTGTTTAATTATGGACCAGACTTACCTACCTCAGGCCCACTGGAGCAAAAAAGCCTTGAATGAAATCCACTGGCTGAATAGAAGTATTTCAACTTCCTCCATGGTCCTCCTGGAAGCCTCAGCTGTCTGTGGGGGTGGACACAGAGGCTCACTCAACAACAGTGATTATTTCTCTACTTACATGTCACAACAGGTAGCATGCCTCCAGGACACACAAAATACTGATCTAGCACTAAGACTAGCACTTTATTGGGTGGTTTCCTGGACACAGATTAAGCCTAGTCCTGGAATAAAAAGCAAGCTCAATGGAGAATCGCCATTAAAAAATGCTTTTTAGTCCAGTATTAGGCTTCATCTGTGTCCGGGAAACCGCCCCTATGTGTTGTCTGTCTACACTGTATGTAGGGGTGGAACTGTAAAATGTCAATGTCTGGGTGATGAGTAATTGGTTTGGCATTTGTGTCAAATGTGCACTTCCATGGAAGAGAATTTTGACTAACCTGTGACATGAGCTCATCTTCCTAGGAGTGATGACTCTGCTTGTCAGTGGGCTGAGGTTCACGTCTAAAGACAAACACAGTCACCACGTCATATCATTCTCAGTGGTTATAAGGAATACATAATACTTACAGTATGCAGTAAATATTCCCTCCCTCACTCACTTATTACAATTGTTATACAGACATAACAATACTGTTAATAATACTGTTACGCTACACAGACGTAGTTTTTCTTACCTCTTTGTAAAATAGAGATGTTAGATTGGGGAAGTACATCTTTGACTGTGCCTCGCCATCTCCTGTGTTACAGTTCCCACTGGGCACAGACGTCAATTCAACGTCTATTCCATGTTGGGTCAACGTAATTTCATTGAAATGATGTGGAAACAATGTTGATTCAACCAGTGTGTGCCCAGTGTAGCGGGTGATTTGGATGGAGTCAGGCGCAGGAGATGTAAATAATGGTTTATTCGGCCAATACAGCGGTTCGCAGCAATGCGTAAAACAACTACAGTGCGACTTAATGGCGCACTGGGAAAAACAAAACACACGGGTGAATATCCCGATGATAAAGTACATAATGCTCCACCAAGCTATCGACACCTCCACATGGAAACAATCACACACAAAGACATGGGGGCAGAGGAAATACTTATACAGGGACTGATGAGGGGATATGAACCAGGTGTGGGTAAAAACAAGACAAAACAAATGGAATGATAAGAAGAGGAGTGGCAGTGGCTAGAAGGCCGATGACGACGAACGCCGAAACCTACCCGAACAAGGAGACGAGGCAGCTTCGGAGGAAGTTGTGACAGTATACCCAACCCCCCCCCCCCCCCCCCCTCGGGGACGGCCAGGTGGACGCGGAGAAGGGCGATCCGGATGGCGACGGTGGAAATCCTGCAACAGGGAGGGATCGAGGACATCCTTCACCGGGACCCAGCATCGCTCCTCCGGACCATACCCCTCCCACTCCACGAGGTACTGAAGGCCCCACACCCAGCGTTCCACATCTCCTCCGCGCGCCGAAACCAGCCGTCCACCGCAAGAGCTTCAGTCTGGCTCTGATGCCACGGTGCCAGGACCGGCTGATACCCTAAAACACATTGACATTGTGACAGGTTAGTGGAGGAGTGGCGGAGAGAGTTCTGTGCATATTCAGCCCATGGCAAGAACACTGCCACTCCCCGGCCGGTCCTGGCAGTAGGACTGCAGGAACCTACCCATATCCTGATTCACCCGTTCCACCTGCCCATTAGATTTGGGGTGAAACCCAGAGGTCAGGCTGACCGAGACCCCTAGACGTTCCATGAACGCCTTCCAGACCCTGGACGTAAACTGGGGACACCGGTCAGACACTATGTCCTCTGGCACCCCGTAGTGCCAGAAGACGTGAGTAAACAGGGCTTCTGCAGTTTGCAGGGCTGTGGGGAGACCGGGCAGAGGAAAGAGGCGGCAGGCTTTAGAGAAGCGGTCCACAGCGACCAGGATGGTGTTGTTACCCTGAGAGAGGGGTAGATCAGTTTGGAAATCAATGGATAAGTGGGACCATGGCCGTTGTGGAACTGGTAAGGGTGTAACTTACCTGCTGGAAGGTGCCTAGGTGCCTTACTCTGGGTGCACACCGAGCAGGAGGAGACATGCACCCTCTCGTCCTTAGCCAAGGTAGGCCAACAGTACTTCCCGGTCAGGCAGCGCACTGTACGGCCGATGCCTGAGTGACCAGAGGAGGGGGACGTGTGTGCCCAATAGATAAGACGATCACGGACACTAGACGGCACGTACCGAAGTCCAGCAAGGCACTGAGGTGGAGTTGTCTCTGTGCGTAACGCCCGCTCTATGTCGGCGTCCACCACCCACACCACCGGCGCCACAATGCAGGAGGCCTGGGAGTATGGGGGTGTTGTCAATGGGCCTCTCCTCTGGGTCGTACAGCCGTGACAGTGCGTCTGCCTTCACGTACTTCGTGCCTGGTATATAGGACAGCGTGAAATCAAACCGGGTGAAGAACAGGGCCCACCTGGCCTGGCGAGGGTTCAGCCTCCTCACTGCCCAGATGTACTCCAGGTTATGGTGGTTAGTCCAGACGAAGAAAGGGTGTTTCACCCCCTCGAACCAGTACCTCCACGCTGTCAGGGCTCTGACAACAGCCAACAGCTCCCGATCACCAATGTCATAGTTCTGCTCCGCCAGTTCTGCTCTGTCAGGATCGAGGGAAAGATGAACGGAGAAAAGTTAACCTGCTCTGCTCCAGAGAGCTCAGGACCTCAGACTGGGGCGAAGGCTCCCTAAGCACACAGCCAAGACAACGCAGTAGTGGCATCGGGAAAATTCTCTGAATGTCCTTGAGTGGCCCAGCCAGAGCCCGGACTTGAACCCGATTGAACATCTCTGGAGAGGCCTGAAAATAGCTGTGCAGCGACGCTCCCCATCCAACCTGACAGAGCTTGAGAGGATCCGCAGAGAAGAATACAGGTGTGCCAAGCTTGTAGTGTCATACCCAAGAAGACTTGAGGCTGTAATCGCTGCCAAAGGTGCTTCAACAAAGCACTGAGTAAAGGGTCTGAATTCTTATGTAAATGTGATATTTACATGTTTGCTTTGTCATTATGGGGTATTGTGTGTAGATTGATGAGGGGGAAAAAACACTTTAATCCATTTTAGAATAAGGCTGTAAAGTAACGAAATATGGAAAAAGTCAAGGGGTCTGAATACTTTCCAAATGCACTGTATGCACTCTCCACAAAGCCAGCCAGCCATACAAACAGCCTTCCCTCTCCCAGGCATATGCATTGTCCTAAAGCCAGCCCACTAATACCGCTAATCTGCATTTGCCTTTTAATCGGCATTGGAATAATTTTAGTAGCCTATTTTCAATTGTTGGTGTTGTGCTAGGGTATGCCATACCCTGCCGTACCCAATTGACACGCCTGCGAAGGACCAGAAGGAATGGAACAAAAAAACTGCTTCAATTAGCAAAAGCATTATGCTACATTCTGAATTATAGGCTATTCCTTGGTTACTCAACAAAACTGTCCCATGTCCACTCCAGCAATTCTGATTTGATACATTGTAACAACTAAGGAGTTGCCAGGGCAACTAAGGAGTGGCTCCGTAAGAAGCATCTCAAGGTCCTGGAGTGGCCTAGCCAGTCTCCAGACCTGAACCCAATAGAAAATCTTTGGAGGGAGCTGAAAGTCCAGCGACAGCCCCGAAACCTGAAGGATCTGGAGAAGGTCTGTATGGAGGAGTGGGCCAAAATCCCTGCTGCAGTGTGTGCAAACATATGATCTCTGTAATTGCAAACAAAGGTTTCTGTACCAAATATTAAGTTCTGCTTTTCTGATGTATCAAATACTTATGTCATGCAATAAAATGCAAATTAATTACTTAAATCATACAATGTGATTTTCTGGATTTTTGTTTTAGATTCCGTCTCTCACAGTTGAAGTGTACCTATGATAAAAATTACAGACCTCTACATGCTTTGTAAGTAGGAAAACCTGCAAAATCAGCAGTGTATCAAATACTTGTTCTCCCCACTGTATATACAGTACCAGTCAAAGGTTTGGACACACCTACTCATTCCAGGTTTTTCTTTAATTTTACTATTGCCTCCATTGTAGAATAATAGTGAATTCATAAAAACTATGAAATAACACATATGGAATCATGTAATAACCAAAAAAGTGTTAAACAAACCAAAATATATTTTATATTTGAGATTCCTCAAAGTAGCCACCCTTTGCCTTGATGACAGCTTTGCACACTCTTGGCATTCTCTCAACCAGCTTCATGAGGAATTATTTTCCAACAGTCTTGAAGGAGTTCCCACATATGCTGAGCACTTGTTAGCTGCTTTTCCTTCACTCTGCGTTCCAACTCATCCCAAACCATCTCAATTGGGTTGAGGTCGGGTGATTGTGGAGGCCAGGTCATCTGATGCAGCACTCTATCACTCTCCTTCTTGGTCAAATAGCCCTTACACAGCCTGGAGGTGTGTTTTGGGTCATTGTCCTTTTGAAAAACAAATGATAGTCCTACTAAGCGCAAACCAGATGGGATGGCGTATCGCTGCAGAATGCTGTGGTAGCCATGCTGGTTAAGTGTGCCTTAAATTCTAAATAAATCACTGACAGTGTCACCAGCAAAGCACCCCCACAACACCTCCTCCTCCACACATGTGGAGATCATCCGTTCACCTACTCTGCATCTCACAAAGACACGGCGGTTGGAACCAAAAATCTCAAATTTGGACTCATCAGACAAAATGACATATTTCTACCGGTCTAATGTCTATTGCTCATGTTTCTTGGCCCAAGCAAGTCTCTTCTTATTATTGGTGTCCTTTAGTAGTGATTTCTTTGCAGCAATTCGACCATGAAGTCCTGATTCACACAGTCTCCTCTGAACAGCTGATGTTTAGATGTGTCTGTTACTTGAACTCTGTGAAGCATTTATTTGGGCTGCAATCTGAGGTGCAGTTAACTCTAATGAACTTATCCTCTGCAGCAGAGGTAACTCTGGGTCTTCCTTTCCTGTGGCGGTCCTCATGAGAGCCAGTTTCATCATAGCGCTTGATGTTTTTTGCGACTGCACTTGAAGAAACTTTCAAAGTTCATGAAATGTTCCTTATTGACTGACCTTCATGTCTTAAAGTAATGATGGACTGTCATTTCTCTTTGCATATTTGAGCTCTTCTTGCCATAATATGGACATGGTCTTTTACCAAATAGGGCTATCTTCTGTCTACCAAACCTACCTTGTCACAACACAACTGATTGGTTCACACGCTTTAAGAAGGAAAGAAATTCCACAAATTAACTTTTAACAACGCACACGTGTTAATTGAAATGCATTCCAGGTGACTACCTCATGAAGCTGGTTGAGAGAATGCCAAGGGTGTGCAAAGCTGTCATCAAAAACATGGGTAGTGTTCAAAAATGTAAATAAGTATTCTGCAAGGTTTTTCAAAAAATCTATCACAGATTTGCATTCATTGAACAAGTGAGTCAGATTTTCACCTTCTTTTTCGCAGATATCATCAATATCAACAAATTTGGACAACATAGAATTACATGGATATTTCTTATGTAGAATCTTAAAGTGCACTTCCTTAAATTTGTTTGGGATACAATATTATTAAGGCATCAACCAAGCTTTTTTCCAGACAATGTCAGGAATAAGCATTTTCCAGAATGTCTTTCCCCTAGGCATAAATTGGTTCCGTGAATGGAAAATGTGTCATATGTATTTGTTACAATAAGATTTCTCAAGTAAGCCCACGCGTTCCAAGCTGAGTTCTGGATAAGCTCTGTGATCATCACCAAAGCTAAGATTAGTTTACATTTGTGTAGTTAGACCACTGGGAATGGCTTAGATCACAGAAATAAACTATCTGAAAGGTATTAGAAACTTATAAATTGTTCATATGAAAGAATATTACCCCTGTTGTCGAAAACATCAAGAACAAAGTCAATATTCCTCTCATGCCAGCTAGGGTAGAACAATGACTTATTCCTTACAGTTATTATTCCACAAAAGAGGTTTATGTGAGGAAGAATTTGTCACGCCCTGGCTCTGGGGACACTGTTATGTTGAGCCAGGGTGTGTAATTCTATGTTTGTATTTCTATGTTGGCCTGAGTGACTCCCAATCAGAGGCAACGAGTGTCAGCTGGTTGTCTCTGATTGGGAGCCATATTTAACTGTCTGTCTTTCACTTTGTGTTTGTGGTTTCTTGTTCTATTTTGGTTTGTGTTCAACCGTAGACATCACGTTTTCGTCTGTTGTTTTGATCGTGTGATCATTCTAATAAATATAATGTTCGCATTCAACGCTGCGCCTTGGTCTCTCCCTGACGACCGTGACAGAAGAAACCACCAGAACTGGACCAAGCAGCCTAGTGAGGAGCAGAGTGGGTGGACTTGGCAACAGTGGAGGCAGAGCTTCGACTGGGTCAAGCCGAATGAGGAGCTGAATGGCGGAGATTGGAAGCAGAAGAGCGAGAGTTGGGCGAGAATTATCGAGGCCTGGCCCACGGGGAAGAGAGACTCCCAGAAATTTTTTAGGGGGGGGCTCACGACGTCGGACCAGCAGGAGGCCGCGATAGAGCGGTCCAGCGGGTTGCCAGAGGAGACCGCCAGGTTACGGGGGCCACTGGTCGAAGAGGGGATGGAGGATGTAGAGGCACGGCGAGAGGTACTGGCGTGTGTTGCCAGTCCGGTCCGGCCCGTTCCAGATCCCGGTGTAGGGCCAGTGGTGTGTGTCCCCAGTACGGTCCGGTCCATTCCTGCTCCCCGCACCAAGTCAGTGGTGCGTTTCGTCAGCCCTGTCCGGCCCGGTCCTGCTCTCCGCACCAAGTCTGTGGTGCGCGTCGCCAGCCCAGTCCGGCCCATTCCTGCTCCCCGCACCAAGTCTGTGGTGCGTTTCGTCAGCCCTGTCCGGCCCGTTCCTGCTCTCCGCACCAAGTCTGTGGTGCGCGTCGCCAGCCCAGTCCGGCCCATTCCTGCTCCCCGCACCAAGTCTGTGGTGCGTTTCGTCAGCCCGGCTCGGTCCGCTCCTGCTCCCCACACCAAGCCAGTGGTGTGCGTCGTCGGTCCGGCACGGCCCGTGCCTGTTCCACTGGTGCCTGGTCCGGCACCGGTCAGATGCGTTACGCCGGAGCTAGAGCAATCCGCTCCATCAGTGTGCAGTCCAGCTCCGGCCAGCGGGGCCAGACCGGACCAGGGGTACTTTGGGGGGTTGGAGAGGGAGTGGGGATCAGGCCCGGAGCCGGATCCGCCGCCAAGGCGGAGTGCCCACCCGGTCCCTCCCCTGTGGTATTTAGTTGGCGCGGTCGGAGTCCGCGCCTTTAGGGGGAGGTACTGTCACGCCCTGGCTCTGGGGACACTGTTATGTTGAGCCAGGGTGTGTAATTCTATGTTTGTATTTCTATGTTGGCCTGAGTGACTCCCAATCAGAGGCAACGAGTGTCAGCTGGTTGTCTCTGATTGGGAGCCATATTTAACTGTCTGTCTTTCACTTTGTGTTTGTGGTTTCTTGTTCTATTTTGGTTTGTGTTCAACCGTAGACATCACGTTTTCGTCTGTTGTTTTGATCGTGTGATCATTCTAATAAATATAATGTTCGCATTCAACGCTGCGCCTTGGTCTCTCCCTGACGATCGTGACAGAATTGTGCAGGAAACATATTTTCCAGGACATTAAAGCTTGTTGGTGAAACCTAGCCAATTTCGCAGGTAATCTTTCAGGAATATAATTCCATTTCAGTAAAAATGTAAGACCTCCCAATTTATTAAACACATTTTTTGGAATGAAATACCACAGTGATTCTGTATTGCTCAATCATCTTTTCAACCATTTGATCTTGAAAGTGTTATTTAAACTTCCCAACCTTTTATTTGAGAGGACTGACTTTTTTAGTTTGTGAGACTTTCCAGATGAAGTCAAGAAAGGTCTTGTTGATCTCTTTACAGGTAGAGAGATTTACAAATAAAGATAATGAGGGGTGCACAAAGTAAGACAGTCCCTCTGCCTTGGACAGAAAAACTCTCCCAAGTATAGAAAGATCCCTTTGTAGTCAATTCTTAAATATATGATTGTTTTTCTTAATTTTAGGAGAGAAATTCATATGTTGTCTGACTACGTGTTTTTTTGATAGATGTATTCCTAAATATTTAACACAGTCCTTTACAGGAATATTTTCTATTTCTTTATCATCAGAGTCATATAAACATAAGATTTCACATTTAGAAACGTTCTGTTTTAATCCAGATGCAATAGAGAACGCAGTGATAACATTAAGGGCATGGGCGACCTGGTCTTTAAAAAAAAGAGTAGTATCGTCAGCCAGTTGGGAAGTTTTAATTTCTCTGTTAAAAATGGATAAACCATGCAGATTTGCATTATTCAGAATATCTAGAGTTAGAAGTTCCACAACCAAAATGAATAAAAAGGGCAAAATTGGGCATCCCTGTTGTACACTTCTGTTGATACTGAATCTTTTGGATGTATTAATGTTTAGTATCACAGAACTATTTATATCTTTGTAAAACATGTGAATGACTTTGATAATATTTTCACCGAAACCAAAAAGTTTAAGAGACCGAAAGAGAAATTCATGTTCAATTGTGTCAAAGGCTTTACAGAAGTCCCAATATAAAACAACAGCATCTGAGTCAATTGCATCTGAATAATCTAAAAGGTCCAAGACTAAACGAATGTTGGAATTTATGTGATGGCCCTTCATAAATCCTGTTTGAGTCTCATTTATAATGGGATCTATTCATTTCTTTAATATTTTGGCATAAACCAGAGCAATCAATTTGTAATCAATATTTACTAAAGTAATTGGTCTCCAATTGTCAATGAGAGAAGGGTCTTTATCAAGCTTCGGAATCAGTGAAATAAGGCCCTGTTTCATAGTGGAGACCATTTCACCATTTTCAATGCAATCTTGAAACAAATGAAAAATAGAGTGTTCTAGTAACTGTCACATTTGCTCCTGCAACACCCTCTACTGCTCATCCTGTGTCTCCTGGACCTGCCACCACTCCCCCAGTACTCTCTCTCTCTCTGTGATTGTGTGGGCAGAGACAGGTGTGTTGGAGTTAGAGCAGATCCCCACCAGCTGCAACCTGTTCCATAATCAAGACCTCTACAAATACTCAGTCCTGCCACTTCCACATCGTAATCTCTGCTCAGTCAGTCTACGGTTCTAGCCGTGTGTTACTGTTCAGATCCTGTTGTTTACGTTGACATTTTAGTCATTTAGCAGATGCTCTTATCCAGAGCGACTTACAGTTAATGAGTGCATACATTTTTCATACTGGCCCCCCGTGGGAATCGAACCCACAACCCTGGCGTTGCAAGCGCAATGCTCTACCAACTGAGCTACAGGAGGCCCTGGTGTGCATGTTTTCCTTGCCTGATGCTGTTTTCCTTCTCGCTACAATTCTGCCCGCTCTGACTCTGGTCCCTGTCTCCAGTCCCACGTCACGTCATCCTACTACTCTGTCCTGGATCCCCCACTCTACTACTCTCTTGGATTCCCCTCTGGACCTGCTCACCCTGTCTCAACCCCCCTCGCTCCAGCCGCAGCCTCTGCACCTGGTTTCCAGCAGTTTCCCCTGACCTGCACTCCATCTCCCCCCTGCGTCTCAATAAATACCTTGGTTACTTCATCCCAGTCTCCTCGTCTGAGTCTGTTCTTGGGTTCCCCTGTTCCACTCCGCGTAACAGTAACTCCCAAAACTGCCTATAGAATTCAACTGACAGGCCATCAGGGCCAGGTGATTTCCCTTTTTTCATAGAATTCAGAGCCTCTCTAACTTTGATTGACACAAGTGAATCGCAAACTGAGTGGAAATCATCCTCAATTACAGGGACATAATTCTGAATGTGGAAAATGTAGCTTTCACAACAATCTCCCTGAAATTGTGAGTTGTAAAGGTTTTCATGAAAGGAGTTGACAAATGTTGATATTGTAATGGGATCTTTGCAGAATACATCATTAAGTTTGAGTGCCGTTATAGATTTTATTTTGTAGTTTCTGTTTTCAAGTGCAAAGAAATAACTGGTGTTTCTTTCCCCCTCTTCAATCCATTTCGCTCTTGATCTGACGAAGGCGCCCTTTGACAGATCTGTGTAAAACTGTTCTAATTCTAGTTGTAAAGATGTAAATAATTTAATACATTTCTATAGCGCTTTTCATTACAATTTCAAACCCCTTCAAAGGCTAAAAACAAACAAGCAATACATCATTATGAGTTGCCTAACTATAGTTAGTTCAACCAATAGAGGCCAAGTCTTTGAGTGCAGGCATCCTCCAAAGATGGAGAGGGACAGTTCATGGCTTGATCAGAGGAAGGTGGTCAGGGAGATGGTTGATGAAGAGTCTGGTGACGATCATGTAGAGGCTTACTCTGGGAACAAGCCTGAGTCGTGTAGCTACTCGACTTCTCCTCTTTCACAATGTATGGCACCCACTTGGGTGATGCCTCAGCAGCTCTGGGTGCCAGAAAGCTCACCACACACAGTTCAGAGTAGTAGCCAGTTGTCCTCACTACGAGGCCTCTGCCTCAGCACTGCATTTCTACTGCATCTCCCAGTTTCAGGTGACTCTTCAATTTATGTTTTCAAAAGACCAGGAACCAGCAGCCAGGTGAAACAAAAAAGCTGGTACAGTGTCCAGATGCATCATTCCAACAAAAACAATTTGCCAGCTAGCTAGTCAAGCCAAAAGGATTTGCCTGCCAGTCCATCTGCAAATCGGGTCAAAACCACCAGAAATATACAGTATGGCAAATCCTCAACACTTAGCTACCTCTTCCAAATCAAATGAGCTCGAAAAAAATAAGTGAAAAATGACCAGTGGCAGTTTTAGCATGTAAATCTTGGTGGGGCAAACTCACCCAATTCTTTTTTTTTATGCCAGCAAAGCCAATACACAACACAACATTAAACAATACATAAATTGCACTATAACGGTGACAAACGGTGCCCACAAACTGTTAGGGCCTACATAAAGCTGTCCCAACAGCAGAGCTTTCTTTTCAGCACCATGGAGGGAATCCTTACCACTGCTACACCTGGCTATCAGCAGAGCCTTGTCTAGCAGAGAAACTGTTCATTCAGCCTCATTTACCTGGGGCGGCAGGTAGCTTAGTGGTTAAGAGCGTTGTGCCAGTAACTGAAAGGTCGCTGGTTCTAATCCCCGAGCCAACTAGGTGAAAAATCTGTTGATGTGCCCTTGAGCAAGGCACTTAACCCTAATTGCTCTGGATAAGAGCGTCTGCTAAATGACAAAAATGTAAATGTACTGCCTTTTAAAAAAACATAGCTGATATTGTGACTTGCTTAAACAAATATAACTTTTACTGACAATTGAGATGTACAAATTATGGCATAAGGGAACGATGAGCTGATAAGAGGCAATCCATAATTTTGATTAAGACATTAATGAGCAAGCTAAGATGGACGTAGTCAATATAACTATTTGTTCAGCACTTTTAAAATGTACAGTGACAGAATTCAGAACATGGGCCATTCTTACAGAGTTCTCCCTGTACACCAAGTCAGAACCGTAGTATACATAAGGGGGCATATAAGCAGACAATGAAAGCTCTTACAATATTCAATGATTACATTTCTCTCAAACAGGCTATTGGCTACATGTGCACCACCAAGTCTGAACAGTAGGCGAAATTAAGAGGGGAAAATAGACCAAATTATTAGGGTGAGGCACATGGGCTACTAACAGCTTATTACACAACATACACTTAGTATTACTTTCTTAGCTACAGTATACATATCTTCCAGGCCTATTACATAATTTATGCAGCAGCATACAATACATTTATGGACTCACCTTGTTGTGCTGGGCTCAGGAAGGTGCCGCTGCGATCCATCTTGTCATCAAACTTTGTCATCAAAATCTGGCATTCTCTGGATTTATGGTGCTTTCAAGACAACTGGGAACTCTGAAAAAAACAAGGTTGAATCATGATGTCAGTGATCTTCAGGTCAGAGCTCTAGAAAAAGGCCAGAGTTCCCGACTTGGAATTCCGAATCGGATGACCGTTCAAAACGTATTTTCCCAGTCGGAGCACGTTTCTTCAGAGTTCCCAGTTCTCTTGAACTCACTGAAGTCTGAGATTTCCCAGTTCTGAGTTTCCAGTTGTTTTGAACGCGGCAGAAGTCTTGCTGGCCAAAGTATTCAACCTTTTCTGGCCTATGGTGTGTTGCGAGTGAATGTTTATCCTTTTAAGCTTGGAAAAGAGACCCTTAAATCCAAACATGGACCACACACCCTCTCCACTGAATAGCAGGCTAGTGATTGCTTTGCAAAGCTTGCAGTTAGCCACTGATTCTTTCGAAACCACTCATTGTTGAATTTCCAAATTGTTGTGTACTGTTTATGTCCAATGGCCGATGAGCACCAATACGTTTTATCTATAATTTCTCTTCATATGACAAGGATTGAAAAGGATTTGCCAGTAGATGTCGACTTGATTCATGATGATGACTGCTTGTCTAACTTGCTAGCTAAGATTTTGAAAGTATGATGTTGACATGATTAGTCCAATCAAAGCTACTGTAGATATTACGTGATTTGACGTCATTTTATCTGTGGCCAATGACCTTCTTGTATGGGCACTTCTAATGTAAATCTATGGCAGCACCCAAGGGGATATAATTTTTTTGCTCTCCCTGTAGATTTTCTGGTGACGTAGTGTCCCCATGAGTGACAGAACACTGAGCCAATCACAGCGCAACTAGAGAACATTACCAACCTCTAAGCTCCGTATTTTCCACTGGCTGCCCCACCACCACAGAAAGCACTGAGCTTGGCTGAAACACCTGCATTTTGGAGCTGCCTTACTCAAGAAAGCAAAAAAGAGACCATGTTTGTTTGCGGCTTTAATAACTCAATTATAATTTTTGGGACATTGTTTGCAAACTGATATGGGACACATATTAATGCCAAAATAACATGCAAAACAGGGAGAGAAAAAAATAATCATATATATATATATATATATATATATATATATATATATATATATATATATAAATAGAGACACATTCTGCTGCGTTTAGACGAGGGACGCAAGCACCGTCATACCGGTCGGTGATGGCAAAAGCAAGCCAGCACGACGGTATGCGTTGCTACGATGATTTCAGTAAACATTTCGTCCTCCATGTTGTCTGGATGAAAAATCAACATCCGGTTAATCTTCAACACAATGACAGACAGCAAAAATTGAAATATTTTAACTCTAGCGGCAAGTCCCGTCTACCGTGGCGGTTGACGGCATTCACCTCCAGCCTCAACGGCATTTACCGTCGTGCTCTGATTGAAAACAATGACATCCGGTTTGCCTACGGTCGTACCATCGAAACGCAGCTAGGCGTCAAAGGCATCAGGTAGCCTAGCGGTTAAGATCGTTGGGCCAATAACCGAAAGGCCGCTGATTCGAATCCCCCCAACAACACCTGCTCCCCAGGCACCGATGACATGGACGTCAATTAAGACAGCCCCCCACACCTCTCTGATTTATAGGGGTTTGGTTAAATGTGGAAGGCACATTCTGGTTGAATGCATTCAGTTGTGCAACTGACTAGGTTTCCCCTTCCCAAAAGTGGACAACCTAGCTTCAGTTTCAAAACAATGCATTCTTAAATAAATCACATACTTGCCTTTGATGAGTTTAGGTTAGGGGTGAAAAAACAGCCTGCTGCAACCTGATTGGATGAATGCAATACTCAACATCCGGGACTAGCATTTAGCCCTTCTAACATGGTGGTGGAAATTGGTGTTTCATAAAGAAATAATGCATTTTTTCCCTTTTTTTTTTTTTTTGCCTTGTCGCCATTATATCGAGTTAAGAATGAAATCGAAGACTTTGCAGCCAGAATGGAGAACGTTTTGAGTACGAACCAGTTGCCAGGGGACAGGAGTGTATTACCAGCTGGGCACATTAAAGGAAAACTCCATCCATCTTTTGGGACTATGTCAACAATGGACTAATGAAAGAAATACCAAAAGATAGTTTTTGGGTGGAATTTTCCTTCAAGCCCAGACGATCGGACATCCATAGCACCCACTAGCGGCTGCCCAGGCTAAGTACAGACTAGAGTTTTTTTAATGAAGCTCCAACGCTTTCAAGTTGCTAGCAGTCGTTACTTCAAAAATGTTAATTATTAAACCCTCACCGTGTACCTATGTTTGTCCTCTGTTGTGGCTTGCCTTTCTTTGTTTGCTGAAATCCATACTTTTAATGACCAAATGTCATACTTATACTTACTTATATAATATAAACGTTAATCAAATACAACCACGGACTGTTTCCTCATTGCTAACTTAACGTAGCAGGCATAAAAAGACGCCTGAGCAGAGTCCCCACATCTGTTTTTCAGGGGAAACGGAAGTTAGGTTGAAAACCGGAAACATCTGCTTTCTTCCGTCCCCGGAGAGAGTGCCGTATTGCTGTTGCTCTAAGATGGCAACTCAGTGCGAACGCTCATGTGCCAATTGAATCTCATCAAGGAAACCATCAGTGGTTGTATTTTGACTAACGTTTCATTAAAAAGCATGGATTTCAGCAAACAAAGAAAGGCATTCAACAACAGAAAACAAATATAGGTATACGGTGAGGGTTTAAGAATTTACATCTTTGAAGTATCAACTGCTATCGACTCGAAAAAGTCGGAGCTTAAATTCGTGGAGTTGAGATCTTGGCTATATATACCCCATGACCCATGACAAACACATTGCAACACAATTATTATAAGTTAGTAAAGTTTGAAGTCTTTATTGAAATACCAGCCATTTGCGATGCTGTACAATGGAATTGAGAGAAATGATCAAGCTGGTGCGGAGTAACAGGTCAAAATAGGTGAGATAATTACAATATTTTAGGAATGTCACAGTATATTGTAACTGAAATGTCTGAATCCAACTAGATTTTGCAACATAGCCTACTGTCACTCTTTCTCTTGGCTTGTTTTCCTGAAAGCTGGGTATCCCAATTCCAACCACGGTCAAATATGCAACTCACACACACTCATAAGAAACTATAGAAGACATATCAAGCAAGTCCTACGAACTGAGAAAGTGAATGCTTGTGTGCAAGGTGGCAGGTAGCCATGGATGACTTTACTGTAATGAAGGTGTACATAATACAGGCCTTATATTAAAGGTCCAATGCTGCCGTTTTTATCTCAATATCAAATCATTTCTGGGTAACAATTAAGTACCTTACTGTGATTATTTTAAATGAAAATGGTCAAAAAGAAACAAAAATAGCTTCTTAGCAAAGAGCAATTTCTCAAGCAAGAATTTTGCTAGGACTGTCTTGGAGTGATCTGAGTGGGGAGGGGGAAAACTGAAAACTAGCTGTTATTGGCAGAGAGGTTTGGAACTCTCTTTCTTATTGGTCCATTAACTAATTCACCAGGCAGGCCAAAACGCCATCCCACCAAAACAGGCTGAAATTTCAGGTGTTTTTTTCACCAAACAGCTCTTACAATAAAAGGGCATTATCATCATTTTCACAATTTCACAGTATTATTCCAACCTCATAGTGTGGAAATATATATAAACCACAGGCAATAACGGTTTTGACTGCACTGGGACTTTAAAGTCACCCATGGTTAGGTGGCAGTAAAGTTTGAATGTTGCATCTCTGGTTATACTATAAATATATACATTTCTGTGGCAGTGGAGACATGTTTAGCACTATGATTGAGGACAATATTACCTCCTCTTTGATCTATTACCCAAACTAAACTCAACAATGTTGCATACATACATACAGTACAGTACATCATGTAGGACGTAAACAGTTAAGAATTATATATATTTTAAAATCAAAATCTTGACAGGCTTTGAAAATTGATTAGAGAAACCAAAAATATATAATTAGGAGAATCATCCATTTTAAAGACAGTATAAAACAAGTTAATAGCCTAATAATCTACAGATTTGTTTTTCATACATTTTAATCAGGTAAAATAAGTAATATTTATTTTCTAGTTCTGAAAACTGTAACGAAACCATAGATGAGAGTGAAAGATAGTAGGAAGAAAAGTGAATAGTTCTGTTCAGTTGAGGAAATTGAATCAACACATGATTACAATACTCATTAATTCTGTCTTTAAAAACAGACACACTCCAGTGCAACAGTAGAATGTCCTCTGGCTATGCCAAGGCTAAATTATATGTAAACATTCTCTGTTTTTGGTTGTTTCTGCAGGTCAGTCCTTTGAAGAGTCTGTGTGACCTCATCAGTCTCACCCTACTGTACATGCAGATGCTTAGAGTCCTACTTGCTGAGGTAAAACTATTATGTTTGTTGGAAGATGTCCCTTCTCTGGTCCCATCATGACTTCAACAGAGAAAAGTGATATATTCCAGTTTTTCCAAGCAGCGATTTATGGTATTGATATATAAACTGGATGTGGGACCCACGTGGTACAGTACAGTAGCTTTGCACAGAACAGTGCGGGGCCTTGAGGGTGAGATCTATCGCTCTGACTTGACCTTGTAGCGCAGCACCAGGTAGGTGGCGAATCGGAGGATCACGAAGAAGATCCCCAGAACGATGAAGTCCATGTAGAGCTTGGCGTCCTCCACGTCCAACAGTTGGAGGACCTCCTCAGGCTTCTGGAACTTACACACTTTCCCCGGACAATACAGATAGGTACGGTTCATCCCGTATATGGACAGGATCACCCCCTCAAAGCCGTACCTGGGAGACAACACAGACTAATTGGTCTAAAATCTAGATGAAACCAGACGACTGGTACCTGCATTGTTATTATTTACAGGTCAATACAATGCAAAGATGCATTGGGACATTTTACCCCCTCTCTCTTTTCATATTTTATTGAGATAAACAGGCATGAAGTGAGCAGTAGAGACAGTTATAGGTAGAAGACGTAAAGCGTTGGACTCCGGGGTGGAACCTCCACCGCTAGTGGTCATGTCATGTGTAGTTCAAGGTCAGCAGCGCTACCACCAGACCAGACTCCAGCACAAGTGGGACATACCTGACGTAGGACACATAGGAGCTCCACTGCAGGTACTTGGGAATGGTGTCGAAGTTGACGAAGAAGCCCGAGAAGAGAAGGACAGGGATGGCAGTGACGGGGCCGACGAAAGTGGCTACCTGTGGAAAGATAGGCAGGGAGAGGGGCTAATGGTCTGTACACTTTGCAAGCGACAAGTCATTTAATGGTGCTCGTGGACAAAAAGTAGATCCGGCTGTTCATGCAAACAGATGGCAAATTAAGTCGTTACGTTGTTTAGGTTGCGCTAGGGTAGGAAAATGCTGTGTGTACAGACTAGGAGACGCACACCCATGAAGGCTACATGTGCCATTGCAAAGTGTTAAGAAAATTAGCTAGATGGTGAAACATTAGCATTAGTTAGCATTTAGTTAGATCCAGCAGGTACCTGGAGGTTGGTGGAGGCAGCACCAACCAGGAGCCCTAGTGACTGGGCTACCAGGGCCGTGCAGATGGACAGGGCAAGGAAGAGCAGGAAGCGGGTGGCCTCCGGAGGCTGATCTGTCATCCAGTACACTATACTGCAGTACATGATGGGGCAGAGGACCTGGGGAAGAGAGGGCCGTACTATACATAAACACTGGGTGGCACTGCTGTATCTATGTTGTATTATGCTGTTGGGTTCTCTGAGACACACACACACACACACACACATTCTGCTGTGTGCCTGCTTTGTTTGGATGACCAACTCACCTGGAATGGCATGTCAGCCATGGTCTTAGCCAGATAGTAAGCCTTCAGGCTGTACCAGTAGTTTAGATGTTCCCTCAGAAAAACTGACATCTCCAGAGGAACTGCAGGTCAGACATTAAGAAACAGCAAACAATAATTAAACAGTCTGCCTTCTTTAATATACTTACCAATGTCATGGATCCTAGGGGATCCCTGGGAAACAATGATGTTTGTTGCTGAATGGACTATCCAATGGACTACCCTGACTAAATAAATAAAGATTAATTGACATTGGTTTTAGTTAGCCTAGCAGAGTTAACAAACGCTTGTGTGACCCTTCAGGGTAAGCTAGCTTGTTTAAACCTAGAGTTAATGATAGCCCTAGGGTCTAGGCTAAGAACATGCATTGTGAAAAGGCTTACAGAAACAGAAAACATATTGGTTGCATCCCAAATGGCTCTATTCTATTCTATTATCTATATAGTGCACTACTTTTGACCAGGGAATAGGGTGCCATTTAAGGACAAAACCATTGACTGCAAAGTTCGTACACACTTTGAATGCATATGAGCCTAACAATACTGATTAATGAACAAGTCCCCCTCACAATTCTGTCAACTCACATGTGAGCACGGTGGGCATCAGAGCTCCGAACATGAGGAAGAGCATGGAGAAGAAGAGGAAGCCGGTGTTGTTGAAGACCTTGCTGGCATCGTTGCCGATGTTCAAGTAGAGCAAGCCGATCAGTATTCCTATAGAGATGTGTGACATCAGCCTTAGGTGTGTCAACACCTGAAACAGAAATGCTCACAATGACTCACGGCATGGACGCCCTCCTCTCCTATACAATTCACTCATCCTCATGTCACTGATGTATGTATAGGGCAGGTTTAAAAGCATGCTCAATGGAGAATCTCATTTAAAAGTGCCTTTTCCACTAATCCATGGCTAGGCTTAAAACTAGGCCAACAAGTTGATGTTTACATGCATGCTATTGCAACCTGTTAGCACCCAGCTACCCGAGGACCCCCTTGTAATTCTACTCACATACCTGGTCTCGACATATTGTTATCAACGTTCTATTGAAGAGAATGCAAAACTGTGTCAAAGTACTTGTGGCAAATGAATGGCTCTCAATGGCTCCTGAGTCCTGTGAAAAGAGACAGACGGGGGCATGTCAAGACAAAACAGAGTGCCACTGTTTAAAGTCTGCGTGTGAGTGTGTGTGTGTGTGTGTGTGTGTGTGTGTGTGTGTGTGTGTGTGTGTGTGTGTGTATGTGTGTGTCAGTGAATGGGGCTTATTCCTTAGTGATTCTCAGTTGTATGTAACATTAGTACTCACCTTGAGGCACTTTGTTGGACAAACAGCTGATGTGTCTTTTTTGTCACATGAGTAATTTTTCTCCTCTATGGCACACATTCCACCCTGGACCGCCTCAAACAGAACACTATTCCAATCTCCATACTCCCCTGATGCCACTTCGATGACTGGGACAGAGAAAATCCCGTTAACAATTTCTATGAATACCCTCTTACTAAAATACATTATGCATAGCTAATAAGGCAATATAACTGCATTTTTAAGGCATTATGAAGAGGGTATTAACAAAACATGGTCTGCAATGTGGGGCAAAACACAAACAAAGATATTTAACTGATATTAAGTATGTGTGCTCTGTTCTGAGGTCCCATTGAACTCACTGAAATCTGCCGGGTTGTGGTAGGTGGGGCAGTGGAGCCCTAGGTTCTTCAGATAGGGGATGAGGTATGGGACGGTGCCTTTGTATATGCACTGGCCCTGACTCAGTATGTACAGCTGTGGAAGGACAAGACAACACATCAGGTGGAGAGAAAGACACAGCTGGTCCGTGGGTGGGGACCTGAGTTTTTCCTGATCACGTGACCCTACCAGAAAAAACTCAGGGCTTTTATAGAATACAGCTAGGGGGGCCTGGAATTCTTCTGGTCTGGTCGGGTTACGTGGTTAGGAAAAACTCCTCCCTACACCCAGGGGACAACTGCCACGGCTCTGTATTGTCTCTCATTGTTAATGTGTTGTCTAATCATTTGATGGATTGAAGTGGACAGAGAGGGGCCTGTTTGTACCTTATCAAACATCTCAAAGAGCTTGGCGCTGGGCTGGTGGATGGTGCAGATGATGGTGCGTCCCCCCAGGGCTAGAGATTTCATGAGGGAAACCACTTGGTAACAGGAAGCACTGTCCAGACCACTGGAAACAACAGGAGAGGGTTAGGGAAGCAGGACCAGCAGGATACCGGTAGATGAGAAACAACCTCTATTTCAAACGAATATGGAATGTACTGTATAACACTACGGGTTTATGTCCAATTTACTCAAGCCCCAAAACTCAGGCTACTGATGGCTAAAAAAATTCAATTTAATTCAATTCCATACAACTTTATTCACCCTTGAGGGGCAGTTAGAAAGGCGCTTTCAGTGCATGGCTACATTTCACATATTCTGTAGGAGCAAGAGGGATTTGATCCATGGTAGAGGTGGAGGTCATGTTACGTCATCAGTAGTGTCACGCCTACTCCCGCTGCCCTTCTCCAGCGCTCGACGTCGCCGGTCTACTAACCAGTGGTCCTGGCACCATCGTTACGCACACCTGGACCTCATCATCACCTTGATTACTCTCCCTTTATTTAGCCCTCAGTAGCCTCAGTCATTAGGCAGTATTGGTTTTGTTCACGTTCAGTACGCTTCTCCTGTTTGGTTTATCTGCCTTCGCTTATCATTAAACGTACCTTCTGCACCTGCTTCCTGACTCCAAGCGCATACGTTACAAGTATGACCAGGAGTTTTTCCTCCAGGCCCTGTTATCTCAAATGGACTGAAATCTTGATATCTGAAAGCCCTCCAGGACTTAGATCAAGTAACACTGCCACAATACACCACCAACAAGAATGTACAAGGGCGTATCTTGTCCCATAGTTGACGGATCAGGTGGACATGGTGAGCCTCTTACCTGGTTGGCTCGTCAAAGAACATGACTGGGGGGTTGTTGACTAGCTCAAGGGCGATTGCCAGCCGTTTACACTGCCCCCCAGATAGGGAGCTGGTGCGGGTGTGAGCACACTCCTGGAGCCCTAGAGCAGTCAGGATCTCATTCACCTACACACACACGCACGCACAAACACGCACCCACACACACACATTTTCTACCATTAGTAGGTAAACACAAATCACAGTCGTATGTATAATTTCACACATCTGCAAGTTGTTAATTTCTGTCCAACTCACCAGTTCTTTTTTCACTTCCATATTTTCACTGAGCTTCAAGTTGGCCGAAACCTGAAACAACATCAAATCCATAGAATACAGTAATTTAGCTACGTTTTAGTCATGACAATGTACGATATCCACTGCAAATGTACGATTTCCACTATTCACCCTGCAGTACATCCAGTGGATGGCAGCAGTCACCACTTTCTTCTACACCTCACATTAGTCCATCATTACTGCATAATAACAAACCATAAACAAACAAACTATTCTCCCAATAAGAACATGTGTCTGGGTGATGTTCATTAGGCACCAAACGGAAGAAAACGGACTGAAACAGGGAGGGACTACCTAGATTTGTCCAATAATGATTTTTGTTTTCAGTTTTAAAAAATTAAAAAATGTTTTCCACTGTGTGCCCTAATGAACACGACCCTGTTCTCTCACCATCATGGCCTCCCGGACAGTGAGGTGCGGCAGAAGCATGTCATCCTGCATGATATAACAGGACATCTTACGAAACGTGCGGAGATCTCTGGGTTTCCCATTCACCAGGATCTTCCCTTTCATGCCTGTTTCCCTAAGGAGGACACACAGGAGTGGAGAATGAATTAATACAAACATATTAATTTGACTACTCCTGGTGCAGTGACATGATGATTGATCATAAACACATTGATTAAATTCCATCAAACCCACATGATCATACTTTTATTTCCACTGTGGCTCTTTTCCCATGGTCAAACACATCACACAATTATTTAAAACATCCCAAAATGGTTTTGGGTACTGTGAAAACATACTACTAGGTACTAGATCTTCCTCTCAGTTACTGTAGATGCTTCCAGTTTTTTACAACAATAATGTTATGTGTGGAGGCAGAAGTTTGTAAACAAAGACAATGAGTTAACATTCCAATCACATCTATTTGGGACGAGGTGTTCGTTGAAAATGGGGACCCCTGCCTCAACCCTTTACCCTGTTACACCTATCTCCCTCTCCTTTCTGATATATCTGAATAAAACGTTCAAATATACGTACGGTAGAGTGGTCTTCCATTCTCCTTTAAAACAAAAAACTACGCAAAAGAATGATAGCAGCCCTCTCACCTGTAGCCAGCCAGGATGTTCATCAGAGTTGACTTGCCAGCCCCTGAGGGTCCCATGATTCCAATCAGCTCTCGGCTGCAGAACCTCCCCGACAGGCACTTAAGTAAGGCTTTAAAACCTGGAAAAATACCAAACACTTAGAAAATCCCTCAGAGAGATCAGCGAGATTGTATTGTGTAAGGAATAGGTCCATCTATGTCACAAATGGTATGAGTTAATGCACTAACAAGTCAATTAATTTCAGTAATAGATCAAGTAGATTTAAATACAGACTGGCCTAAATACAAGAGCAGAGTCAGTACTTTTTCTATTGATTTCTATTTTCTATTGATTTTTCTATTGAAAAAAGACAGATGGAGTTAGAGAGAGAGAGAGAGAGAGAGAAAGAGAAAGAGAGAGTGGTGGAGGAAGGATAAATGCTGAGAAGAAAGCTCCCCAGAGCTTTGAGGCGCCTAACAATGGAATTGTAGTCAGCACTGTATCAAGTCTATCAACTGCTCCATGGCCCCATACACACTTAGGTCGTACAACTGATGTACAACGCATTTGACATGAATGGTTGTGATACAACTGATATTGTTGTGATACAACGGAAACTTTGTCTGCACAAAAATGTTAAGACAACTATTGAGTGGTGTCTCCACACTGGTGTAATTATTTTTGTGCAGAAAAATGTATGTTGTATCACAGCCATTGTGCCAAATGTGTTGTACATCAGTTGTAAAACTTAAGTATATACAGGGCCTAGGACTTTAGTTTAGGTAATTAGGCTTCTCCAAGGTCTGATGCTGCTGATGGTCATTAGTAGCCTACCAAACTTGCTAACTGCCTGGTACTCAGCACTCCATTGTCCCTCTAATCACTCTGACATCAATGCAAATCTAATCGAAAATCTAATCAAACACTTCATGAGAGCCCATGAGCTGATGTTGCGCAACATTTCTATAGGCTATGCAATTGCGTGAGAAAACAGAGTGATGGCCTCTATTAAAAAGAGGAGGATCCCATCAGCTTTCTATAGGCTAGGCCTACTATATTTATTTCTAAACTTTCCTAATATTAAGCACAATGCTTCTCTTTACAACAGGAGTATAGCCTACCTAGCTGGCATGAAAATGAACCACGGAAAAGCATCCTCCATTCGCTATTTAATTGCAGAGATTACATTTTTTCCCACTGCCCCTGTTTCGAGACAGGTGCATGATAATTGTCCATTATCACTTTTGAGAATGGTGTTTTCATGCTAGTGGAACAGGTTTTTTTTCCTTCCTTAAAACAGGTTTTTTTATGTTAGTGGTTGTATTAATTTGGGATCTATCGCATCCGACAATTGTCCCAGACTATGTTTGGAATATTTATTTCTCGCACAGAATAGAACAGGTCAACTTTTGTACTATGGGGGATAGTAGATTGACATAGGTTAGTGCTTTTGCTGTTCATTAAGCTTACTCATCTTGTTGGCTGAAGAAAAGTCAATGTGGACAGTTCTTCCAATATCTTCAATATGCGCCTCGGAATTGGATAAGGACCCGCGCAGTTGCGTCCCCGATGTGTCGGTCTTCACTTGTAGCCTGTGAGAAAGACCCGATCAAGTGACTGAGAGCCATGTGAGTGAGAGGTGCTTCAGCACGCAGCCAGGAGAAGGGAATTATAATTATTGTATACAGCCCAAGGGCACAAGGCCACTGGCCGCAAAAGGCATGGATTTTTTTAGTGGGCATTATGGCCACACAAAGGGGATGCAGCCGGGAAATTTGAGGCATTATCAAGTGCTTGTCAAATTGTGAATGAGAGATTGATGAAGTGTGTACAGCCTATGCAAATAAAAAAGCAGAGCTCATGTCTTTCATGCAACCTTTTTCAAATCAACATTAGAGTCGCATCATGCAGCCTTAGAATGTATTAAAAATCAAAACATATAGCCCAACATTTCTATCACACCTAAAGTTACATAAATAACTCTAAATTAGGCATATCGGAGTACCTGTTTCTTTGTTAACCGCTCAACACAGAATAGACGCATGTGCGCACTCCCTCAAATCGTTTGGCAAAAATATCCTTTCTATTTTATTTAGCTATGTTCAACTGTATTCTTCATACTATAAACAAACAAAAAAGAATGCCATGGAATTCTAAGCAAATCTTGTCTGCTAAATGAACCAGTGTAGCCCACAGCCATATGGCATAGCCAGATCAGGGCCTAACATAAGGACAACTCAGAGTATGCTATTCTGTTCTTCTGAAATAGACTACATTTTCTTCATATCATGTTTCTTTAGACCTGTCTAAAATAAATAATGGATGTATTGTGATGGTGTAGGCTATATTAAATTGATTTATTCAACTTTTTAAAATGTAGATGTTCCAAAGGTCTGCATCAGTGGCTTGTAGGCTATGTGTGGAAGCCAGGAGATGCTAAATGTGTTTATGTTAATTCACGGTCAATTACCGTGAGACAGGCAGTTATTTGCTTGACAATCACCAGCTGACAAAATTTTATGACCACCACAGTGTGGATTTGAAATCATGTCTAATGGGATAGAAGGTGGAAGTTCTTCATTAGAGTCAATCACATGTCATTTGTCTGCCAATCCTAACCAAAGTTGACTTATTCTTTAAAAATGGCTGTCTAAACATACATTGGTTGGCATAGGAAAAATAGCTCTGCCTGTCGGTGCAAGATGTATAACCGCTTTAGAATGTTCAGTGTGAATACGGTCCATTCGAATTCACAAAGCATGTCAAGTAGGATACTCATCACAAAAGTAAATCACCAGACCATTCATTGCTACATAGCCTAGACTGCAACATTATCTTCTCCTTGAATAGAAATGCACCTCAATCACCACTACCGTCAAAGGTTCACTCATTGATATTCAGAAGAGTTGGTTTTACAGCTGCTGACCTGTTCCAGGGTGCCTGCTCAGGTCTGCTAATTATAGGTGTGTTAGTCGTTGCAGCTCCAGGTTATTGCTGTCCAATTACTGAGACCTTCTTTATGGATGTTTCAACAAATCAAAATAAAAAATCAAATCAAACTTTATTTGTCACACGCGGCTGAATACAACAGGTGTTTCACCTTATCGTGAAATGCTTACTTACAAGCCCTTAAACAACAATGCAGTTCAGGAAAGAGTAAAACAAATATTTACCAAATCAACTAAAGTAAAAAAAAAAAAAAAATTATACAATAAAATAAGAATAATGAGGCTATATACAGGGGGTACCGGTATCGAGTCAATGTGCGGGGGTACAGGTTAGTCGAGGTAATTTGTACATGTAGGTAGGGATAAAGTGACTATACATAGTGTGAGAGTTCAGTGACCAGCCGGAGGAAGACGGCACGACAGCACCCTCCTCAGGGGATAGGTACTCAGAGTAAAGCCAATTAGCACACAGCTGGGCCCACTAATTGCTTTGTGTCTTCCTCTATATAGGTGTGCCAGGAGAGGAGCTGGGAGAGATTTGGGAGTAGAGACGGGGACCTGTGAGGACGTCGTATTGTCCTACCTCAGAGAAAGCTTCTTCGTCTGGGGCCCCTTGTCTCTCTGTTAACCAAGGCAGACTATAGATAGAGAGAAGCGTTCCTCCTGTAACTGTATGTGTAGACGATAGTCTAAAGACAGGAGGAGCCATTTGTTGTTTTACTTTCCCTTTTTGGGCCACGGCCTTTTGGTCAACGGCTTAGTTTGTAAATTGTTTTGTTACGCTGTTGTTTCAGCGTTGGACGTTACCCTGTTTTGGAATTATTTTGTTGGGCGAAAGAAAACCTGTTCAGTAACAATACAAAAGAAAAGGAACCACAACCACTGCCTCTGGTCTGTTCATTTCATGCCTCTCGCTTGTGTTAGGGTGCTTCGGACAAGCTGATCTGTTCACAATAGATAATAGACAGATAATAGGCGGGGGGGGGGGGGGGGGGGGGGGGGTCAATGTAAATAGTCCGGGTGGCCATTTGATTAATTGTTCAGCAGTCTTATGGCTTGGGGGTAGAAGCTGTTAAGGAGCCTTTTGGTCCTAGACTTGGCGCTCCGGTATCGCTTGCCGTGCGGTAGCAGAGAGAACTGTCTATGACTTGGGTGAATGGAGTCTTTGACAATTATTTGGGCTTTCCTCTGACACCGCCTAGTATATAGGTCCTGGATGGCACGAAGCTTGGCCCCAGTGATGTACTGAGCCGTACGCACTACCCTCTGTAGCGCCTTACGGTCAGATGCCGAGCAGTTGCCATACCAGGTGGTGATGCAACCGGTCAGGATGCTCTCGATGGCGCAGATGTATAACTTTTTGAGGATCTGGGGACCCACGCCAAATCTTTTCAGTCTCCTGAGGGGGAAAAGGTGTTGTCGTGCCCTCTTCACGACTGTCTTGGTGTGTTTGGACCATGATAGTTCATTGGTGATGTGGACACCAAGGAACTTGAAACTCTCGACCCGCTCCACTACAGCCCCGTCGATGTTAATGGTGGCCTGTTCGGCCCGCCTTTACCTGTAGTCCACGATCAGCTCCTTTGTCTTGCTCACATTGAGGGAGAGGTTGTTGTCCTGGCACCACACTGCCAGGTCTCTGACCTCCTCCCTATAGACTGCCTCATCATTGTCGGTGATCAGGCCTACCACTGTTGTGTCGTCAGCAAAAAATAATAATTTTGTATGTTTTTTTTTTATGGGGTAGATCAGCTTTAATATTGCAGATAGATTGTAACTTCCATCAATGTAATTGTCTGCATCACTTCCAATACCCCATATGGTTTTTTTCTCGCAAATATATATATATATATATATATATACATACATACATACACATACAGTGGGGGAAAAAAGTATTTAGTCAGCCACCAATTGTGCAAGTTCTCCCACTTAACAAGATGAGAGAGGCCTGTAATTTTCATCATAGGTACAGGTCAACTATGACAGACAAAATGAGGAAAAAAAATCCTGAAAATCACATTGTAGGATTTTTAATGAATTTATTTGCAAATTATGGTGGAAAATAAGTATTTGGTCAATAACAAAAGTTTCTCAATACTTTGTTATATACCCTTTGTTGGCAATGACACAGGTCAAATGTTTTCTGTAAGTCTTCACAAGGTTTTCACACACTGTTGCTGGTATTTTGGCCCATTCCTCCATGCAGATCTCCTCTAGAGCAGTGATTTTTTGGGGCTGTCACTGGGCAACATGGACTTTCAACTCCCTCCAAAGATTTTCTATGGGGTTGAGATCTGGAGACTGGCTAGGCCACTCCAGGACCTTGAAATGCTTCTTACGAAGCCACTCCTTCGTTGCCCGGGCGGTGTGTTTGGGATCATTGTCATGCTGAAAGACCCAGCCACGTTTCATCTTCAATGCCCTTGCTGATGGAAGGAAGTTTTCACTCAAAATCTCATGATACATGGCCCCATTCATTCTTTCCTTTACACGGATCAGTCGTCCTGGTCCCTTTGCAGAAAAACAGCCCCAAAGCATGATGTTTCCACCCCCATGCTTCACAGTAGGTATGGTGTTCTTTGGATGCAACTCAGCATTCTTTGTCCTCCAAACACGACGAGTTGAGTTTTTACCAAAAAGTTCTATTTTGGTTTCATCTGACCATATGACATTCTCCCAATCCTCTTCTGGATCATCCAAATGCACTCTAGCAAACAAAAGACGGGCCTGGACATGTACTGGCTTAAGCAAGGGGACACGTCTGGCACTGCAGGATTTGAGTCCCTGGCGGTGTAGTGTGTTACTGATGGTAGGCTTTGTTACTTTGGTCCCAGCTCTCTGCAGGTCATTCACTAGGTCCCCCCGTGTGGTTCTGGGATTTTTGCTCACCGTTCTTGTGATCATTTTGACCCCACGGGGTGAGATCTTGCGTGGAGCTCCAGATCGAGGGAGATTATCAGTGGTCTTGTATGTCTTCCATTTCCTAATAATTGCTCCCACAGTTGATTTCTTCAAACCAAGCTGCTTACCTATTGCAGATTCAGTCTTCCCAGCCTGGTGCAGGTCTACAATTTTGTTTCTGGTGTCCTTTGACAGCTCTTTGGTCTTGGCCATAGTGGAGTTTGGAGTGTGACTGTTTGAGGTTGTGGACAGGTGTCTTTTATACTGATAACAAGTTCAAACAGGTGCCATTAATACAGGTAACGAGTGGAGGACAGAGGAGCCTCTTAAAGAAGAAGTTACAGGTCTGTGAGAGCAAGAAATCTTGCTTGTTTGTAGGTGAACAAATACTTATTTTCCACCATAATTTGCAAATAAATTCATTAAAGATCCTACAATGTGATTTTCTGGATTTTTTTTTCTCAATTTGTCTGTCATAGTTGACGTGTACCTATGATGAAAATTACAGGCCTCTCTCATCTTTTTAAGTGGGAGAACTTGCACAATTGGTGGCTGACTAAATACTTTTTTCCCCCACTGTACATATACACATACATACATATAAATACATATACATACATATACAGTGGCTTGCGAAAGTATTCATCCCCCTTGGCATTTTTCCTATTTTGTTGCTTTACAACTTGGAATTAAAATGGATTTTTGGGGGGTTTGTATCATTTGATTTACACAACATGCCTACCACTTTGAAGATGCAAAATATTTTTGGGGGTGAAACAAACAGAAAACTTGAGCGTGCATAACTATTCACCCTCCCAAAGTCAATACTTTGTAGAGCCACCTTTTGCAGCAATTACAGCTGAAAGTCTCTTGGGGTATGTCTCTATAAGCTTGGCACATCTAGCCACTGGGATTTTTGCCCCATTCTTCAAGGCAAAACTGCTCCAGCTCCTTCAAGTTGGATGGGTTCCGCTGGTGTACAGCAATCTTTAAGTCATACCACAAATTCTCAATTGGATTGAGGTCTGGGCTTTGATTAGGCCATTCCAAGACATTTAAATGTTTCCCCTTAAACCACTCAAGTGTTGCTTTAGCAGTATGCTTAGGGTCATTGTCCTGCTGGAAGGTGAACCTCCGTCCCAGTCTCAAATCTCTGGAAGACTGAAACAGTTTTCCCTCAAGAATTTCCCTGTATTTAGTGCCATCCAGCATTCCTTCAATTCTGACCAGTTTCCCAGTCCCTGCCGATTAAAAACATCCCCACAGCATGATGCTGCCACCACCATGCTTCACTGTGGGGATGGTGTTCTCGGAGTGATGAGAGGTGTTGGGTTTGCGCCAGACATAGCATTTTCCTTGATGATCAAAAAGCTCAATTCTGACCAGAGTACCTTCTTCCATACGTAAATCCCAGCTCTGTGGAGTGTACGGCTTAAAGTGGTCCTGTGGACAGATTCTCCAATATCCGCTGTGGAGCTTTGCAGCCCCTTCAGGGTTATCTTTGGTCTCTTTGTTGCCTCTCTGATTAATGCCCTCCTTGCCTGGTCCGTGAGGTTTGGTGGGCGGCCCTCTCTTGGCAGGTTTGTTGTGGTGCCATATTCTTTCCATTTTTTAATAATGGATTTAATGGTACTCCGTGGGATGTGAAAAGTTTCAGACATTTTTTTATAACCCAAGCCTGATCTGTACTTCTCCACAACTTTGTCCCTGACCTGTTTGGAGAGCTCCTTTGTCTTCATGGTGCCGCTTGCTTGGTGGTGCCCCTTGCTTAGTGGTGTTGCAGACTCTGGGGCCTTTCAGAACAGGTGAATATATACTGAGATCATGTGACAGATCATGTGACACTTAGATTGCACACAGGTGGACTTTATTAAACGAATTATGTGACCTCTGAAGGTAATTGGTTGCACCAGATCTTATTTAGGGGCTTCATAGCAAAGGGGGTGAATACATATGCACGCACCACTTTTCTTTTTTTTCTTTTTTTTGTTGAATTTTTTGAAACTAGTTATTTTTTTAATTTCACTTCACCAATTTGGACTATTTTGTGTATGTCCATTACATGAAATCCAAATAAAAATCCATTTAAATTACAGGTTGTAATGCAACAAAATAGGAAAAACGCCAAGGGGGATGAATACTTTTGCAAGGCACTGTATATACATATCCTTTAAGAAAATATATTTCCCTTTATTACTTTCCAACCCCACCACCCCTTAGGCCTTGTCAGGAGGTCAGTGTGATGCAGTAGGACGAAGTCAGGCGTAGGACACAGAGCTAATCGAAAACGTACTTTACTCGTAGGTAACGTAAATAACATAACCTCCACGCAGGGAGGAACAAACCCGCTCACCAGACGACAACCAAACATGAACAAACACGCACAAAACACAGTGGGTTAAATAGGGAAGAAATCAATACATAATGGGAACCAGATGTGAACAATCAAGACAAAACAAGTAGAACACAGAAACATAGATCGGTAGCAGCTAGTACTCCGGCAACGACGAACGCCGAAGCCTGCCGAGCAAGGAGGAGGGGCAGCCTCGGCTGAATCGGTGACAGGCCTCTACTTCCAGCTTATACATACTATATACATTTTATGGACACAGTCAATTTTACAATAATTATTTTTGTTTGTTTTTACTCCTGAACCTCCTCTACCCTCAACCTCTCCGATCATCTTCATGATGTCCATCCGGTTTGCTTCTATATGCCATATCTTTCTAACTGTGCTCTTTCACAAAAGCTCTCAACCGATAACCTATATACTTATTATGGACACAGTATGCTTTACATTAGTTATCTTGTTGTTATTAGTTGTTGTTAGTTGTTATTAGTCCCATCCTTCAACTCCATTCAACACCAATCATCTATCTCTTAACACCATCCATATAGGATTTCTATTTGCCATATATTTTTCAACTGTACTGTGATGTTTTACAAAAGTTCTGAACCTTTCTATTCTCATTGTTTCTACAGATTGTAAATTGAAAATAAACATTTTTGCTAAAAGTATTATTATATTATTGATAGATTGACTATTACTTTTCAGATCACCCAGTAGTGCTATCTGCACGGTTTGCTCCAGGTAAATATTGCAATTCTTTAGCCATTCCTGGACCTGTGTCCAAAAACAAGCTATAAATGGACAGTACCAAAACAAATGATCTAATGATTCTGTCTCTTTGCAGCAAAATCTGCAGAGCTGGGAAGATTGTATCCCCCATATAAATAACATTATATTGGTAGCAAGAATTTTGTATAATAATTGAAATTGAAAAATTATATGTTTTGAATCCGGCGTCGTTTTGCGTATCAGTTCATAAACACTATGCCATGGGATCGGTACGTCAAATATCTCTTCCCAACTATTTTGCAATCTATATGGGATGGCTGGTATACTTTTTTATTCATCACAATTTTCTTTAACCAATTATGTTCTTTAATGCAGGGCCGACAGACAAGTTCCTTACTTTTTCCCCCTTCCACTTTCCTCTTCCATTTTTGCGGTAATGCTGCAGTTATTTGGTTGTAATTTTGGGTAGAGCAGACATTTCCATATGTTTCTGTTAGCTGCATGTGTGACATAACTCCACCAGTCCTACCGATGATATCATTTACGAACCAGTTCAGATTTAAGTATAACTTTTGTATGACTGAAGCTTTTAGTGATAGGTCTAATGCTTTAATATTTAATAATTTCTGTCCTCCGAATTCATGTTCATTATATAAATAGGCCCGTTTAATTTTGTTTGGCTTGCCGTTCCAAATAAAATTGAATATTATTTTCTCATATAATTTAAAAAATTGTTCGCTAGGTGTAGGCAAGACCATAAGCAAATAGGTAAACTGGGATAATACTAAAGAGTTAATCAGGGTGATTTTTCCACAAATTGACAGGTATTTACGTTTCCATGGTAGCAAGATCTTATCTATTTTTGCTAACTTTCTATTAAAATGTATTGGAGTGAGATCATATGTAATCCGAGTATATCCACATCACCATCAGACCATTTTATTGGTAAACTACATGGTAATGTAAAAATTATATTTTTTAATGATCCAATACGTAATATAGTACATTTATCATAATTTGGTTGTAATCCAGAGAGGTTAGAAAATGTATCTAGATCCTCTATGAGGCTGTGGAGGGATTCTAGTTGTGGATTTAAAAGAAAACATGAATCATCAGCGTACAACGACACCTTCGTTTTTAAGCCCTGGTCAGCAAACTTAATGATGGTGTTGGAGTCGTGTTTGGCCACGCAGTCGTAGGTGAACAGGGAGTACAGGAGGGGACTAAGCACGCACCCCTGAGGGGCCATTAGTGACATTCCAGGTAGTCTGCATTGCAGTCTCGCTGAAGCTTAGCAGTAAAACTTGGATAATTTTTTGCCTGTGATGGCAGGCATTTAGAGATGCAAGTGTCTCTCCATCTTGTACGATTTCTGTATCATATTAATGTGGTTTCTGAGAAGAAGAAACACTTCTCCAGCCGTTGAGATCCCATCAGCTGTGCAGCGCGACTGCAAAAAGACGACGACTTGGAACGCCACCATTGGCTAATGATTAGCCGTTGAGAATGACCTTTAGCTTTTAGTGACCTCTAAAGACATGCAGTACACACCTTCTTATGTGTTCAGACTTTCAAATCCTGGCGAAAGAGCGCCACCTGGGCTATGGGTTCAACTAAAAGCCCTACGGTACTAGGGGCTCAATTACAGAGCAGCACTGCTGACGTAAGCAAACTCTGAGTGATCTCTCCAAGAGCTCGGCCAAAATGTAAAAGGACTCAGAGCAGCAACCACGAATCACGGGGCGACGTTTCCTTTTTGTTTTGATCACAGCAAGCGACTACAGTTCACAACATCATCATCATCATCATCATCAGTGTCACCTAGATGTTGTTTTTCTCAGCTTGGAAAGTTGATCCAGAACAGACAGAAGGATTCCCTAGCCTAGAGAAGTATTGCATTTATTCATGACCAGGAAATATGGTGCTATAGACACATTGTTTGGGAGTTGATGCATGGTCAATAATGTTATTTAAACACGGCTGACATAGCATCCCAATGATATCACAAAGGATAAGAGGATATCCAAAGGATAAAGCTGTTGTTGATTAATGTGAGGGTAAAATGTGAGTGTTGAGTTGAGCTCATCCTGGTATTTACTTTCTACATTCAGCTTTCAAGCTGGGTGTTTGTTGTTGTTGCATCCGGTTAATATATCCTCCTTCTTAATTAAAAAAGAACACTTGTAAAACAAACTACAGCATCCAGGAGGCAACGTTGTCACCCAGATCAGGGGAAGGACAGCAGGGCCATTAACTCTACGCATGAATCACGGTCGTGATCTCAACACTGGCGACTCTGGCGGGAATATTTATTTCCCTCCTGTGCAGCCAGCCCCACGAGTGACCTCATCACCTCATCAGATTAATACTCCTTACAGTTGCTGTAAGGTGTTCATAAAGGTGTTATTATATCCTCAGTGTTAAGAGAAACTCCCTCTATATGCCTTAATAGATTGGAAGTGGGGGGGAAAGTACACTACATGACCAAAAGTATGTGGACACCTGCTCGTCAAACATGTCATTCCAAAATCATGGGCATTAGTATGGAATTGGTCCCCCCTTTGCTGCTATAACAACCTCCACTCTTCTGGGAAGGATTTGGAACATTGTTTGCGAGGACTTGCTTCCATTCAGCCACAAGAGCATTAGTGAGGTCGGATACTGATGTTAGGCGATTAGGCCTGGCTCGCAGTCGGCATTCCAATTCATCCCAAAGGTGTTCGATGGGGTTGAGGTCAGGGCTCTGTGCAGACCAGTCAAGTTCTTCCACACTGATCTCGAAAAACCATTTCTGTATGGTCCTCGCTTTGTGCATGGGGGCATCGTAATGCTGAAACAGGAAAGGGACTTCCCCAAACTGTTGCCACAAAGTTGGAAGCACAGAATTGTCTTGTGTGGCCTACCATTTCGCGGCTAAGCCGTTGTTGCTCCTAGACGTTCCCACTTCACAATAACAGCACTTACAGTTGAACGGGGCAGGTCTAGCAGGACAGAAATTTGACGAACTGACTTGTTGCCACGTTGAAAGTCACTGAGCTCTTCAGTAAGGCCATTCTACTGCCAATGTTTGTCTATGGAGATTGCATGGCGGTGTGCTCGATTTTATACACCCGTCAGCAATGGGTGTGGCTGAAATAGCCGAATCCACTAATTTGAAGGGGTGTCCACATACTTTTGAATATATAGTGTATGTCAAAAGTAGCATTTCCTATTAGCAAGTTCTACCTTGTCCTTGATCTCTGTGATGTGAGGTGATAACAGCACCATCACAATACTAAGGCAGGGTCAAAATGAATTAAACACATGCACGTGCATGCACACACAGCCATGTTCACGTTACTTTTCTATTCTTTTTGGTGAGAAACAATGTATTCCCATTGAAAATCCAATTTTCCCAAAACCCTAAACATAATCCTAACCGTAAACCTAACCCTTACCTTATCCCAAACCCCTAACCTTAAACCTAAACCTAAACCTAACCCTGACCCCTAACCCTAAATTTAGCCCTAACCCCAAACCCTAAACCTAACCCGTAAACCTAAAATAGCATTTAGACTTTTCCTATCGTGTCAGGACATTCTGGTCTTGACAAGATAGGACAACAAGTCCACACACACACACACACACACACACACACACACACACACACACACACACACACACACACACACACACACACACACACACACACACACACACACACACACACACACACACAGAGCGAGAGAGAGAAAAAGAGGCTGGAGGTGTTTACATCTTTGTATTTGCTTTGGAGAACAGTTGAAAGGAAACTGGAATACTGTAAGACAGTGTAAGACATTGTTATATGCCAAAATATAATGTTGCTATTATGCAGGAAAACAGGTGCTTTTTCTGTCTCAGTTAGCTCTCCATGGCTTAAGATCTCTTTAAACTCCATCCCAGGAAGCACACTGTTCTATTAACTCACACATCTCTCCACATTATGGAGCTCCTGAGTGGCGCAGCGGTCTAAGGCACTGCATCTCAGTGCTTGAGGCGTCACTACAGACCACCTGGTTCGATTCCAGGCTGTATCACAACCGGCCGTGATTGGGAGTCCCATAGGGCGGCACACAATTGGCCCAGCGTCGTCCGGGTTTGGCCGGTGTAGGCCGTCATTGTAAATAAGAATTTGTTCTTAACTGACTTGCCTAGTTAAATAAAGGTTAAATAAAAAATAAAATTATCTCCTCACACAGCTTAGCTGTCTATTTTAAGGAACACATTTGAGGCAGGATTTCAGCTGGGAGATGTATGCTACTTATTCACGTTTCTTTGTTTAGAAAAGGGCTTATCAGCAGCCAGCTGCACCACATCACGCAATGGCTCATTGAGAGTGCAGTGGATGGATGGATGGATGGATGGTGTGTGTGTGTGTGTGTGCAGTTTGTATGTATCAGTCTGGTTCACATGCACACAGACACAAAAACACACACCCACCCACGCACGCACGCACGCACACGTAGCTGTGATTGAATTTGAATATGCCACTTATTCTCGAGTGCTCTCTCCAAAGTCTGATTCAGTCTGCAATGCTAAATAAGGCAATGACATTTCAAACAACCTTCAATGCAGCTGACATTCCATTATGTGATATCTGAGAGCCTGTGTAGAATGAGAGAACCAGCCTATATGACACAGACTCGTCACCACTGCATGAGTCTAGGCAGTGATGCTGCTGGACCGAGGGTAAGATGACAAACACTGACAATGGAAAGTGTTTTATTCAAGGTTTGCTCATTGCTTTTGAGATGGTCAAAGATCAGGGCTTTGCCAGCTCTGAACTACAGGTCTACTAGTGTCTTTGACAGCTTGCGTGAGATTTGATCATGGCTTTGAAAATTCAGATCTTCAGGTCTACCCTTAATTATTGTATAACTAGGGCCAGGTCATATGGTTAGGAAAAACTCCTGGGCCTAATTATGATTGGGTGATGATGGTAAATCCATGGGTTTCATCGCAGATTACTAGCATGTCTGTGTGCCAGCTGGCATACATCTGTGTCAGTCATCTGTGCTTACCTTGAACCTATGCTCCACTAAACCATCATCATGTACAGTGGTGCATACATAAACATACAGTACAAAATCTACACTCAGTCAACTAGTGTAATTCTCTGACCCAGGTATCTACTGTATTATCAATAGATTAGCTGTACTTAAATTCCTTGGCTGTCACACAGCCAAATTCACACAGCCAAATTCACACAGCCAAATTCACACATCCAAATTCATGTCACTTGCTGGGGAGGAATCAACTGTTGCTGTTTCCTTGATGATGGGGGACATAAAACAGTTACTATATTGATCTAGCCCTGTCTGCCAGCAATGTGGATGCAGCCCCAGAGTGAGATGTGGATTAGGGTGGACATAGCCATTCAAAACAACTGCCGACTGTTTGCAAGCCTGTCAAACTCCTAGGCTAGGCCAGGGGACACTTACACACTCAACTTTTCTTCAAAACATAGAAATGTGCAGTTTTCACATATGTAGACAATGGTATTGTGCTGGAGAAAATGAAAATGAGGTTGAAAAGTGGTGGAGTTGCCCTTTAAGGTCACAGTCCTAATGCATGAGTTCTCCTCTCATTAGTGTCCTCAGAAGGACCCCTCCCACTAGTACAGCACACTGGTAAGTGGAGAGCTCATCTGCTCTCAGTCATTGCTTTTGTCTACGTACATCTATTTAATCATGCATTGCAAATCTAGACACTGAGGTATCTCTAAATCTCACATATTCTGACAGCTATCACCAAGAAACAAATGCTCAATTCAGTAGCCTACTATATACAACAGAGGAGGTACTACAAATTGGTCCTAAACGTTTTAGGAAGCCTCAACTAGGGCCAGGAGCTTTTCCTGACAACAAGACCTGAATAGGGAAAAACTCAGGGCCTTAGTTCTAGGCCATAACCAAGGTCCATCGTTTTTTCTGGTCAGGGCACGTGGTCATGAAAAACTCCTGCCCCATACATCTGTTCGCTTGAGGATCGTAGACAGACAATGTGGTGTTTGTTACTGTACCGTTCTTTCTCCAGCACGGCCCTTCCCGGATGGTGTAGGAGAGCTCTGTGAATTCCAGGTCCACCGCCGAACGCTTGGGGAGATGGGAGAAACGCTGGGCTTCTGTGATGTGGTTCTCCACCTTCTTCAGATTTGTCAACAGAGATGGCTCCTGTGTTCCCCCATTACAGATGGTTTCCTCCATCGGGATGCTGACTGATTCAGGTTCAGGAGGCTTTTCAGCCATGTCACTATCAGCCGTACCACCGTTCTGCAACAGGGGTGTAGGCGTGTGTATTAGGCCCTACAGGAGGGAGGAAAGAAAATATTTGGCTTTTTTTCCCATATAACTTTATTTTTATTTACATTGTTTTATGTTTTATATTGTGTGTTGTGTATTCATCCTGCCTGCAAACCAAATTTCCATTTGGAATAATAAAGATTACCTTTAACCACATGGCGGTGCAATTCCGATAGGATATGGTGGTCCAAATGTGCCACATACACACACAATCCGGCAATTGTGCAGCTGGTAAGAACATCATCTGACAAAATGTATTCTTCCTTCCTTCCTATCCATAAAGTACAGGTCTGTGAGGTGGAGCTGGTCTAGATGTTAGTGCTCTGGTAAGAAGCACATATCTGGTTGCGGTCTAAAGAGGCTGTGCTGATGCATGGACATCCCTGAGTAGCAGCAAGTCCCAGGAGGTTGTTTTGAGGAGAGGAAACACCACTGGCTAACTGCAGAAGCAGTGAACAAACATGTCTGTCTGTCTGTCTGTCTGTCTGTCTGTCTGTCTGTCTACTCAACCCTCAGAGCCAAACCCCATGGATTCTGTTCTGCTCAAGCTGTAAGGGGGATGTGTGCTTGTGATAAGAACTGGCTGTAGTTTCACTTTGACAAGGATTGTATGATTGTATAACGTTCCTTGGGAAGTTCGGAATTACATGTAGGGGTAACTGTATTCCGAGGACTTCCTTTGTCTCGGAAGATGCTAAGCGCCTGAGAAATTCAATATTTTCCGTCATCATAAAGTGATTATTGAGATTATTGAAATAGAGATATGTAATCTGGACTTTGTTCTTAATAGAGTACATTTCACAGACGAAGGTGGTATAGTCATTTGTCCTTTTTTTCTGAAGACCGAAGTCACATTTAATCACTCATGGGTTCCTAATCTGTTGAGGATTAACATGTACTTTCATTTATCCTTGATCTGGGAGGGCTGGGAGCTGATGCTGGGAGCTAAGCGGCTGAGTCTTGGGAAAGTTGCAGCCGTTTCAAGTACACTACCAAGCACTGGCATTCCACTAATGTATGGGAATGGTGTGATCCTCGACTTGCCCTTATTACAAATCTCGGCGCACACATTCTACTGACAGAGGGGAGAGAGGAAACTCTATTGGTGTCAAGGGATCCAGATTTGACAGAAGATACAGCCATGTTACGTAGGCCTAATATGTCACGAGTCATGACAGCCAAACTAGAAACTACTGTACTCTAGGCTAATCCATGCCTGTCTTCTTCTGAACTGACCTCACTTATCAGGCCTTAAATCATTCAACCCAAATATCCCATAGCAGGCCTACAGTACATCTCTAGTTAGGACCTTATGACACCTTCGTAAGGATTACATAACACCTATATTTATTCATGTTCATACATTTTTGTTCAGGAAGATATTAACATCTCACCTGTTATATTTGAATGCCAGGTTAATTGTGTCTCATTTCACAAGTATTTCAATCAGGACAGTTTTTTTGTCAGATGGTCATTTCCATCTACACTCTTTAAAAAAAGGTTCTAAATGGTTCTTCACCTTGTCTCTGTAGAATAACATGTAATGGTTCCAGGTAGGACCCCTAGAACCTTCTTGGATGACAAAGGCTTCATGTAGAACCCTTGTCCCTGTGTAGAGGAACATTTGGAACCTTTTTTTCGAATAGTGTAGGACTGTGTGTAAATGTTGGTTAGTTATGGAAATCAAGAAGGGTTCAATTAAGTTACTACTTTTAAAACATACGCTATAGACAGTGCTGGCGAACACAATGGGATGGAGAAATGGATCTACGGGTCTAACCTCTACTGTTGTCATATGAATCATATCATATCACATCAATCATATTGTCATATCACATCAATCTACCTACATTTATGAATTTGTTTGATCACTATGTTATCACAGGAAGGAGAGCAAAAGATTATCATATTTCAACTAAGGGCTGAGGAAGGCAAGCTTTTTGATAAGTAATGTAGAATCTCTGCCTGAATAATAATGAGATCAACAGGGAAGTGGGCTTGGTCTCTTTTGACTTACTTTAGGCTTCTAGTAAGACCTAAAGTCGTAGAAGAGTCTTTGGAGAAAGGCTCACATTCCAACTGAATGCCTGTACAGCATAGCCCCCCACCACACATACAACACTTTGATTTGCCACGTGAAAGGAGTCAGTTAACCCATGTCATCATGTCCAAATCCATGGAAGTACAACAAATAATGGCATGACACACTAGGCGAATCAATACATCCCACTGATGTTATGGTCTCTTATTAACAGGTCCCTGGTTGCTCCATTTCTCACAATTAGGCCCTATCTATGTGAATTAACCAGACGAAATAGCTATATCTACACTGTAAAGGGGTTACCATGAATTTGACAGTATTTTACAGGCAGCTCGGTGGCAAATACAATTCTGTATTTAATATTACAGCATACCTACTGTAATATAAATACAGTATCAAAGCAAGTACTGTGTAACGACACATAATACAATACCGCAGATTTGACTGTATTATACTGTAAAAAGTCAATGCTACCGTAATCGGAATGAATGAATGGATGAATGAATGAATGGATGAATGAATGGATGAATGAACAAAATTCATTGAGGGGAGGTTTTTTTTATTTATCAGTATTTTACTGTAATTACAAGGGATAGGTGAAAGCAGGTTGGCTGCTAGGTAAAGTGTTTACACATTACAGCATATTAATGATTTATAGACGCCTTAACAAAGGCTTCCAAACTGGCAGCGACTACAGGGAAAAACAGGCCAGAAGGACCAAAATGCTCAACCATTTAAGGTTTAAGAGTAGCTGCCCCTCCAATCTGTCCCCTATAGATAGATATAGCTCTGTATGTAGCAATTCTCCCACTATCATCCATTGCCCAAGAAAGGGGCAGTAACTGAACTGAATGACTACTGACCCGTAGTATTCACTTCCGTCATCATGAAGAGCTTTGAGAGGCTAGTCAAAGACCACATAACCTCCTCCCTTCCCGACACACTCGACCGTCTCCAAATCGGGTCCTGGACTTCCTGATGGGCCGCCCCCAGGTGGTGAAAGTAGGCAACTACCTCCTCCACACTGATCCTCAACACGGGAGCCCCACAAGGGTGCGTCCTCAGTCCCCTTCTGTACTCCCTGTATACCCACGACTGCATCCAACTCCATCATCAAGTTCGCTGACGACACGACAGTAGTAGGCCTGGTTACCAATAACGACGAGACGGCCTATAGGGAGGAGGTAGGCACTCTGACGGTGTGGTGCCAGGTAAACACACTCTCTCTCAACGTCAGCAAAACAAAGGAGCTGATTGTGGACTTCAGGAGGAACCAGGCTGGCCATCCTCATCAACGGGGCAGCCGTGGAGACGGTCAAAAACGTTCAGTTCCTCGGTGTACACATCTCCAGGGAGCTGAAATGGTCAAACTATACAGACACAGTGTAGAAAAAGGCACGACAGCGACTTTTCAACCTCAGGAGGCTGAAAAAATGTGACCTGACCCCGAGGGCCCTCACAGTGTTATACAGGAGCACCATAGAGAGCACACTGTTGGGCTGCATCACAGCCTGGTACGGCAACTCCACCGCTGCCGACCATAAGGCGCTGCAGAGGGTGGTACGTTCAACCGAACACACCATTGGGTTCATACTGCCTGCCCTCCAGGACACCTACAACACCAGGTCGCAGGAAGGCCAAGAAGATCATCAGGGACCCCAGCCATCCGAGCCACGGACTGTTCTCCCCGCTTCCATCACTCAGACGCGGGCAGTATAGGATCATCATGGCAAAAACTGAAAGACCAATAGCCAATAGCTCCTACCCTCAGACCAGGTTGCTGAATAGCCAACACTAGTCAGCTACCTGCTCCGCCTGTCCCCCTAATGCACCCCTGGACTCCTCCCATGCTGCTCCCCCTATGGAGCTTAAGATTTTCACTGTACCCTGCATTTACATCTGCAACCCTGTGCATGTGACTAATAAACTCTCTAAATCTCTACATTTGAAATTGATGGGGCACTATAATCACATAGGGCGTTCAATTTGTACAGCATCCCCCCCTCATGGGTGCAACTAATGTAGCCTCATACAAGGCACGCCTCAAAATATATTAATGAGCCAGAAACAACAATACCATGCACCTAGAGGTCAAAAGGGTTTTGGCACTCCAAAGATATGATACAGTACTGTTTTCTGTCGAGTGGAACTACAGTACAATTTTCTCACAAAGCACCATCATTTACCATAACGTTTCCCACACTGCACCATAACGTTTCAGATCTTTATTTTAATTTTACTGTAGTACCATATAAATTACAGTTTTCTGTTAGTGTATATGTAATAAATGGATCTGATTAAATTTGACATGATACAATGACAAATTTAATAATATTTCATAATAATAATTTAAAAAACATCGTTATGAAAGCACTCACCTGAAGTTAACTCAGGACAAGAGGAACGTCTTCTGTTCCTTGCTCTATCATGTGAATTAAGACGAGACAGGATTAATTTAACAGTTCTTGTAAATAAAATCGATTGAATCTAACAAAATAACAGAAATGACAGGTGACGTTCGATGTCAAGTAGCACATGCGGATTACAATAACGTCTGGTCCATGTTGATGTGTCCTTACGATTAGTATGTGTAGATGACAACTCGCTCTCCTCTTCTAAATCTCGAGGTGCACTAGAACTGGCAGATGTGTCCTGAAATAGAATGATCCGCTCTCATTTCCGAGATGTGACGACCGTCAGTCATTCAGTCCCATTTCGGAAAGAGAATGAATGGATAGCCCATCCTGTGTTTCTGTGACAAAATGCAACGTTCAACTAAATTATATGACAACTGATACAATGACAGACCTTACATTCCGGGCTTCCAAATAAGTTTGCTTTTTCTGGCGGTATTCAGCCTGTTGTCTTCACACTGCGTACCGCAACATAGGCTGCTAGGCTACACAGACGTTACTTGCGGGCTTTCTGGGTGGGGACCAGCGGGCCGTTTTGAGGCGAGATGTTAAAGCGTCAATCAGTAGTTGAAACAATATCAAAGCACACCCCGCCACTGTTTAGCTAAAAAGTTGAGGGACGGGACTGTAGTAATGTAACCACTCTCAAATTCATAGACAGAGCTATGGATGCAAGGACTTTTTCCTCATGGGAAATATTCGAGGACATGCTGCCTACATTGTTCTTGGAAATACAGTTCCATTCATCTTAATTTAGGATGACAGGGGAAGTTATGTAAACTGTATCCTACATTAATGGATAACCTACAGAATAGCCTTATAGTATTAATTTCTAATATCTTAGAAATGTCAAATGAATGTAGCTATGCAGGGATAGATTGGCCTAGTTATATATATTTCTTAGCCATTGTATAAGCTATGATATGTCCTGTAATATAGCCCTATGTATAGCCTAAATCAGTTGTATAAGATCAGTCTTGACCCCCAGCTTGCCCCCTTTCCCTGAAACTTAGGCCCACCATTAGCCTACTTATCAAAACTATTGGAAACTATGGGGGCTGACAAGAGTGAGGAGAATGTCTGTGACATCTTGAATGTTGCACAACTGTGTGTGTCTGTGTTTGTGTTTATCTGTGTGTGTATCTGTGTGTGTATCTGTGTGTGTTTGTAGGTGTCTCTACACATGCGTGTGTGTATGTGAATGTGTTTTATATCTTCAAGCAATGTTCATGATATTGTTGTTCCTTTAGGTTGTTGGAGACAACATTGAATTCCACAGAAAATGGGATGTGACGATAATGGCAACGTGCCACAACTAGTCGACCGGGGGGCTGCATTTCTAAGAGACTGTCTCCGCCCTCTGAACACAGCATGGCAAGTTGAGGCTTGAACACTTGAAAATGCACAAACATCCACTGTTGCATTGTTTCGTTGTCATTTAATGTCCCTCAACAGCTAGAGAGCAGGAATTTGTCAGCATTGGGGTGTGGGGAGACGTACGCCGTAATTCAATCAATTGCAGATAAAGGTAAACCACACTCTAGGTTCCCTCAGGACGTACATGCTTTATTCCAAGGACTTGTGTGGTTTATGTCCATATCCAATGGGAATATCAGAGACATGCCACATTCAAGTGCTAGTCGGAACTAGGAAACTCAGACATTTTCGCCTCGCTAACTTGTTGTAGTTATACGTGTGCCGCGTTCAACCAGTTAGCAAGTCGGAAATTTCAGAGTTTCCTAGTTCTGACTAGGAAGTGAATGCGGCAACAGTCACAGCAACAACTTGAAGGGTGTGGTTAACTCTGATACAATACATTCTGAGTGAATCCACAGTGTGGTTTTCCCTTTATCTGCAACTGATTGAATAGGGCCTAAGAGCACAAGGTTTGAAGTGACTACTCTGAAACAAGCAAAATAAAAATAAATAACTAACCAATTGACTGGAAATAAACTGTTTTTATAACTTTGGAAGCCAAGTTGCACTCCTACCACCAGGGCATGCAAGTACTGTATGCTCTTTGCATGAAAGGCTCTTCTGGACGTAATGAAGCAAAATAAAAATCAAAGGCACTGTGTAGTTCTAAAAAGCCTTCATTAACCTATTTCAACAGCATATCAGTTTAAATTAGCTTACCTTTATCGAAAAAGTTAAGAACAGTTGTAAAGCTGTGAGGGGACACATGTACACACACAGACACACTATAACACACACATCATTGTTTTGTTGTATTGTTTGTATAATTTTGTTGTTAAATTTTTGTGACTGTCCTTGTCTATCAGCGTATCAGTGTTTTGTTACTTGTCATATTTTATGTTTTTTTTGCGGACACCAGGAAGAGTATCTGCTGCTTCTGCAAAAGCTGATGGGGATCCAAATAAAGAAATAAAGCTGTGTGTAAATTCAAATCAAAAATTGTGATAATTTCATCCTATTGTGTGAATATTTTTTTTTTTTACTGGTAACTAACATTATTTGCACTGTCCCTTTAAGACCGGCACCTGTTCCATTGATGCTGATGCTGCAGAGTCTAGGTTACTTTGGGTGAGGCTTGAGGTTACTAGAGTTCAGATGACTTCTCAAGTGTATGCATCAACACACTATCTAACAATAAAGCATGGTCAGATCTACTATATCTTCATATGTGTATGCATAATGTACTGTAGGTTCATATGGAGATAAGATACAGTACGTACAGTGCCTTCGGAAAGTATTCAGACCCCTTGACTTTTTCCACATTTTGTTACGTTACAGCCTTATTCTAAAATTGATTAAATTGTTTTATTTTACTCATCAATACCCCATAATGACAAACCAAAAACAGGTTTTTATATATTTTTTTAAATTCTTTTTAGTTTAACTTTTTTGTTGTTGTTGCAAAACAATGATAATAATTACTGAATTATCACATTTACATAAGTATTCAGACCCTTTACTCAGTACTTTGTTGAAGCACCTTTGGCAGCGATTACAGCCTCAAGTCTTCTTGGGTATGACGCTACAAGCTTGGCACACCTGCATTTGGGGAGTTTCTCCCATTCTTCTCTGCAGATCCTCTCAAGCTCAGTCAGGTTGGATGAGGAGCGTCGCTGTACAGTTATTTTCAGGTCTCTCCAGAGATAATAGATCGGGTTCAAGTCCGGGCTCTGGCTGGGCTACTCAAGGACATTCAGAGACTTGTTCTGAAGCCACTCCTCCTTCATCAAGGATCTCTCTGTACTTTGCTCCGTTCATCTTTCACTCAATACTGACTAGTCTCCCAGTCCCTGCCGCTGAAAAACATCCCCACAGCATGATGCTGCCACCACCGTGCTTCACCGTAGGGATGGTGCCAGGTTTCCTCCAGACGTGACGCTTCGCATTCAGGCCAAAGAGTTCAATCTTGGTTTCATCAGACCAGAGAATCTTGTTTCTCATGGTCTGAGTCCTTTAGATGCCTTTTGGCAAACTCCAAGCGGGCTGTCATGTGCCTTCTACTGAGGAGTGGCTTCCGTCTGGCCACTCTACAATAAAGGCCTGATTGGTGGAGTGCTGCAGAGATGGTTGTCCTTCTGGAAGGTTCTCCCATCTCCACAGAGGAACTCTGGAGCTCTGTCAGAGTGACCATTGGGTTCTTGGTCACCTCCCTGACCAAGGCCCTTCTCCCATGACTTGTCAGTTTGGCCGGGCGGCCAGCGCTAGGAAGAGTCTTAGTAGTTCCAAACATCTTCAATTTAAGAAAGACGGAGGCCACTGTGTTCTTGGGGACCTTCAATGCTGCAGACATTTTTTGGTACCCTTCCCCAGATTGGTGCCTTGACACAATCCGGTCTCGGAGTTCTAAGGACAATTCCTTCGACCTCATGGCTTGGTTTTTCTCTGACATGCACTGTCAACTGTGGGACCTTATATAGACAGGTGTGTGCCTTTCCATATCATGTCCAATCAATTGAATTTACCACAGGTGGTCTCCATTCAAGTTGTAGAAACATTTCAAGGATGATCAATGGAAACAGGATGCACCTGAGCTCAATTTCGAGTCTCATAGCAAAGGGTCTGAATACTTATGTAAATAAGGTATTTCTGTTTTTTATTTTTACTACATTTGTTATAATTTCTAAATATATATTTCTAAATATCTGTTTTCACTTTGTCATTATGGGGTATTGTGTGTAGATTGATAAAATATTTTATGAATTTTTGAATAAGGCTATAACGTAACAAAATGTGGAAAAAGTCAAGGTGTCTGAATACTTTCTGAATGCACTATATATTGCAAAAGGCATTAAAGGTTGGAAATTATTATTATATTTAACAAATGAACATGCTACATGAGCAGAGAGAGAGCAGGATGAAGTTTAGGGAGTGGTAGGCTGAGGGGAGGGAATTGATCCACAGAACAATCAAGAAAAATAAACAGACTGGATAACTTCACATAACAAATAGTTCACTCAAATGACATTCTGTAAGTACTCTGGTTTGTATACTCCACATAGCCAGAGCTATAGGAATAGAATAATTATACGATACAGGTACAGTGAGGGAAAAAAGTATTTGATCCCCTGCTGATTTTGTACGTTTGCCCACTGACAAAGACATGATCAGTCTATAATTTTAATGGTAGGTTTATTTGAACAGTGAGAGACAGAATAACAACAAATAAATCCAGAAAAACGCATGTCAAAAATGTTATAAATTGATTTGCATTTTAATGAGGGAAAGAAGTATTTGACCCCTCTGCAAAAACATGACTTAGTACTTGGTGGCAAAACCCTTGATGGCAATCAGAGGTCAGACGTTTCTTGTAGTTGGCCAGCAGGTTTGCACACATCTCAGGAGGGATTTTGTCCCACTCCTCTTTGCAGATCTTCTCCAAGTCATTAAGGTTTCGAGGCTGACGTTTGGCAACTCGAACCTTCAGCTCCCGCCACAGATTTTCTATGGAATTAAGGTCTGGAGACTGGCTAGGCCACTCCAGGACCTTAATGTGCTTCTTCTTGAGCCACTCCTTTGTTGCCTTGGCTGTGTGTTTTGGGTCATTGTCATGCTGGAATACCCACCCACAACCCATTTTCAATGCCCTGGCTGAGGGAAGGAGGTTCTCACCCAAGATTTGACGGTACATGGCCCCGTCCATCGTCCCTTTGATGCGATGAAGTTGTCCTGTCCCCTTAGCAGAAAAACTGCTAAGCTTAGTTATGACATTTGTGTTTCTTAACGTAATATGTAATTGTTGTACTGTATGTGTGTCTATAGTTTTGTTCAATGTTGTGTTAGTGTATGTAAGTAGTTTTGTCTGAAACTTTGTTTCCCCTGCTGCTGTTGGACCAGGTCTCTCTTGAAAAATAGATTTTATCTCAATGAGAAAAACCTGTTTAAATAAAGGTTAAATAAAATAAAAAATTAGACCGGTGGAAATTTGTCCTTTGGTCTGGAGTCCAAATTTTTTGATTTTTGGTTTCAACCGCCGTGTCTTTGTGTGGGTGAACGGATGATCTTCGCATGTGTTGTTCCCACCATAAAGCTACAGCGTGGTCCTCCGTAGCTCAGCTGGTAGAGCACGGCGCTTGTAACGCCAAGGTAGTGGGTTCGATCCCCGGGACCACCCATACACAAAAATGTATGCACGCATGACTGTGAGTCGCTTTGGATAAAAGCGTCTGCTAATTGGCATATTATTATTATTATTATGGAGGAGGTGTTATGGTGTGGGGGTGCATTGCTGGTGACACTGTCTGTGATTCATTTAGAATTCAAGGCACACTTAACCAGCATGGCTACCACAGCATTCTGCAGCGATACGCCTTCCCATGTGGTTTGGGCTTAGTGGGACTATCATTTGTTTTTCAACAGGACAATGACCCAACACACCTCCAGGCTGTGTAAGGGCTATTTTACCAAGAAGGAGAGTGATGGAGTGCTGCATTAGATGACCTGGCCTCCACAATCCCCCGACCTCAACCCAATTGAGATGGTTTGGGATGAGTCGGGCGGCAGAGTGAAGGAAAAGCAGCCAACAAGTGCTAAGCATATGTGGGATCTCCTTCAAGACTGTTGGAAAACCATTCCAGTTGAAGCTGGTTGAGAGAATGCCAAGAGTGTGCAAAGTTGTCATCAAGGCAAAGGGTGGCTATTTGAAGCTCAAATATATTTTGATTTGTTTAACACTTTTTTGGTTACTACATGATTCCATGTGTGTTATTTCATAGTTTTGATGTCTTCACTATTATTCTACAATGTAGAAAATAGTAAAAATAAAGAAAAACCCTTGAATTAGTAGGTGTGTCCAAACTTTTGACTGGTACTGTATGTGTAAATGTATTTTGCAACAATGATACCCAATAGGCAGTGGTGTAAAGTACTTAAGTAAAAATACTTTAAAATACTACTTAAGTAGATTTTTCTGGTATCTTTACTTTACCATTTACATTTTTGACAAATTTTACTTTTACTCCGCTACATTCCTAAAGAAAATAATGTACTTTTTACTCCATACATTTTCTCTGACACCCAAAAGTACTCGTTACATTTCGAATGCTTAGCAGGACAGGAAAATGGTCCAATTCACACACTTATCAAGAGAACATCCCTGGTCATCCCTACTGCCTCTGATCTGGCGGACTCACTAAACACAAATGCTTTGTTTGCAAATGATGTCTGAGTGTTGGAGTGTGCCCCCGGCTATCCGTAAATTTAAAAAACAAGAAAATCGTGCCATCTGGTTTTCTTAATACAAGGAATGTGAAATTATTTATACTTTTACTTTTACTTTTGATACTTAAGTATATTTTAGCAATTACATTTACTTTTGATACTTAAGTATATTTAAAACCAAATACTTTTAGACTTTTACTCAAGTAGTATTTTACTGGGTGACTTTCCCTTTGACTTGAGTAATTTTCTATTAAAGTATCTTTACTTTTACTCAAGTATGACTATTGGGTACTTCACAACTGCCAATAGGTACTCAAATTCAGTGCTACACCACTTGGTGGTGTGCATGTGTAATGACATGTAAATTACACGTTACCGCAATAAAACTAATACAAACGTCCTGGCATAATTACGGTATCAAGTCGATAATTGTTATGTTGTGTCTGAAAACATGTTGCTAATCATGCTGTGGAGGACAAGGAGATCCGCTGACACTGTACTTTGATTATAAAGGTTTATTCATAACAAAGGATTTCAGCGTCGATTTACAGATACCTGCAGGCATCTGGAGAACAGTGGACCCAAAACAATATGTTGTTCTGACCTCCTTTGTCTTCACCAAGTATTTATAATCTTTACCAAGATAGGGGTGGCTTCCCCTACAGACCAATCCCATCACTCCACACAACAGACTTCCTCTGTTTTAGGGTACTCCTGTAGAACTGCTCTCCAGATGTCTCCCTGGGCCAAATCAACATTCTCTAAGCTACCATTTGCAAACACTAACAAAGTCATAAATTCCTTAGATACCACACTACCATTTGCAAATGCCCACAAAGTCATACATTCCTTAGATACCACATTACCATTTGCAAAGCTAACAAAGTCATAAATTCCTTAGATACCACATTACCATTTGCAAAGCTAACAAAGTCATACATTCCTTAGATACCACAGTTACAATGCAACTAATGAAGTACATGACTATTAACTCAATGTTAGAGAAATACATATTTTGTAGTAGGCCAATTTTTACTTTTCGTTTCTTGTTTATTTGGCAGATTGTCACTTCATATCAAAGTAAGACTACAGCGAAAACAACTGTAGGGTCAGATATAGCTGGCAGCATTGAAAATGTCTCAAGGGGTAACTGGGCAACAGCCGCAAAATTGGTCATAGTGCATGAAAAACTATCCCAAGAGATATGGAAGCAAGTCGGGCTGTAGGTAGAGAGGGAGGCCAAGGCTATGTTGGTTTCCATCCTGAAAAGAACCTCCCCAGATGATCTTAAAACCTTCACATATGAAGCAATGGAGGAGGAAGTATTTACAATGGTTCCATAGTTTTCAACCGGTTCTCTAAGATGTGTCTTTCAACTACCCATCACAACACTGTAAAAAAAAATAACAGAGAGAAATGGCCACTGGCTTTGACCATACAGTCAAAGGTTGGAAGGAGGACTGTGAGCGTTATCACCAACATTGCGCAAACAGTGCAGCATGCACTCCTCCACTCATTCAAGCTGGACCAGCAGTGCCGGAAGAGAACCAAGCTCTTTCAATTCCACGATCACAAATGAAGAGTTGGCATGGTTGGATCTTCAGAGACTAGATATGGAACCTGACACACCATCTCCTGTCATTGAACCACAACAAACCCCTCCATCATACACCATCATCTTTGACAATTATAACTTTTTTGTGAGGGTGCACAAGGAAGCCAACAACAAACACAACAAGCTTCTAAACTGGACCCATCACACCTCACCACCTTCCCAACGAAAGACACATCAAATCCCTGTCAGACTTCTGTCTGCAAACACAGGAGCACGTGAGAAGGGAGTTCATAGTTCTTGGCAGCAGGATACTTACAAAGCACGTGGACGGATGCATTTGAACCCCTTCAAGGCTGTGGTGGTGAGGCACATCCCACGTACTGTATCTACTCAGAGGAGATGACAAATACGTCCACAGCGGTAAGATTAAACGAAAGCATGGTAGAATGTAATTGATTCATGATTAAATACACTGAGTGTACAAAACATTAAGAACACCTTCCTAATATTCAGTTGCCCCTCCCGCCCCTCTTTTGCCCTCAGATTAGACTCAATTCGTTGGGGCATGGACTCTACAAGGTGTCGAAAGCATTCCACAGGTTGCTGGCCCATGTTGACTCCAATGCTTCCCATGGTTGTGTCAAGTTGGCTGGATGTCCTTTGGGTGGTGGACCATTCTTGATATACACGGGAAACTGTTGAGCGTGAAAAACCCAGTAGAGTTGCAGTTCTTGACACAAACTGGTGCGCCTGGCACCTACTACCATGTCCCGTTTAAAGGCACTTAAATATTTTATCTTGCCCATTCACCCTCTGAATGACACACATACACAATCCATGTCTCAAATGTCTCAATGCTTAAAAATCCTTCTTTAACCTGTCTCCTCCCCTTCATATTCACTGATTTAAAGTGGATTTAACAAGTGACATCAAAAAGGATCATAGCTTTCACCTGGATTCAACTGGTCAATTAACCCCCAACAACCACTGCTCCCCAGGCGCAGATGATGTTGATTAAGGCAGCACCTCTCTGATTCAGAAGGGTTGGGTTAAATGCGAAAGACTAATTTTGATTAAATGCGTTCAGTTGTGCAACTGACTAGTTTTCCCTTACACTTATGAATATTAAGATTTTTTTTTTTTTTACAAACTTTTATATTTTACCTTTTAGATATACCACTGTGTATTCTACTCTGAGGAATAGTCACTCTTTGGCAATGACAAGGAGTGGCAAAGAGTGGAACGTTAACTAAAGAGACTCGTACTCAGGCTACTATAAACTGGTACAACAAGTAAACTATGAAAGGTGAATAGAAGGTCATTGTGCGATAATCCAAGTTTACTTTTTAAAGTGCCCCGAAACAATTGACTGATGGTGATACATACAAGATACGGTCCCGTGTAGCTCAGTTGGTAGAGCATGGCGCTTGCAACGCCAGGGTTGTGGGTTCGATTCCCACGGGGGGGCAGTATGAAAAAATGTATGCACTCACTAACTGTAAGTCGCTCTGGATAAGAGCGTTGACTAAAATGTAAACACAAACTTAATGTTGAGTTTAGCAGTACAATACACAGCATGACAAATGAATGAAAATCAGATTATTTACAGTCCTTGCTAACATGTTGCCTAGATAAGGAATATGCACTCATTAAAGGAGTGGCTACAAGTCTAATATAAAAAGTAGTACTGTACACTTCCAACTGAATACATGATGAGTATGATGACCATAGCATCTTTTCTCTCCGCAGCTCTGCTGTTGTTGGTTCCTGGGATCTTGACTGAAAGTCATTTAGAACATATTTACTTACTTTACCTCTTTGTAATTGTATCTTTATAACCTACACAGTACAGTTCAAATGTAAAATGTTTATTTTATTACAGAAGTTTATGGACAAAACCTCACCGAGTTAAAGATAGTCAACAGCATCTCCAATGCACCCAATCGGTGCCATGAGGAGACTGCAGGAGACGAATGCAGACTTCAAGTTAGTAGACATTTAGATTCCATTGTCTAATTGATTTTTAGAATAGCTCATATATTCAATACAGATGATACAGTTTGAGAAATAGTTTTCTATGCCAATTTACAGACAATGTTTTTAGTTCAAGGTGTAATTTATTGCATGGCATGGAGTGGTACAGCATTTTCCTGTTTTCAATATCTAAAGTAATGGTGATATATTCTTGCTGTTTCAATGGATAAGGGGTATTATAATTGCCAGGTGATGTGTCAAAGATGTTATGTTATGTCAGTAGTCAGTGAGCATTGTTCTTCCTGGTTTACCTACAAAGAGGACCCAAACTATGGTCCTTTCCTGGAGAGTGTGAATGCCGGGGACAATGCTGAGCACACTTACTGGGAGCTCCTTGTTCAGACTGTGAAGAATGGACCCGTGATCAGACCTGATGTTGATGAGTAATGATTTAGAATCTCTCTCTCCATCTCTCTTTCTCTTTCTCTCTCCCGCTCGCTGTCGCTCTCTGCAAAGCTCCAGAATTAAGCAGAAGCGCAAGTGTCATTTACAACAATCTATTTGTCACATGAATTGTGCACATACTGAAACACAAAATGACCTGTTGAAGTCGGAGGTTTACATACACTTAGGTTGGAGTCATTAAAACTTGTTTTTCAACCACTCCACACATTTCTTGTTAACAAACTATAGTTTTGGCAAGTCGGTTAGGACATCTACTTTGTGCATGACACATGTAATTTTTCCAACAATTGTTTATAGATAGATTATTTCACTGTATCACAATTCCAGTGGGTCAGACGTTTACATACACTAAGTTGACTGTGCCTTTAAACAGCTTGGAAAATTCCAGAAAATGATGTCATGGCTTTAGAAGCTTCTGATAGGCTAATTGACATCATTTGAGTCAATTGGAGGTGTACCTGTGGATGTATTTCAAGCCCTACCTTCAAACTCAGTGCCTCTTTGCTTGACATCATGGGAAAATCCAAAGAAATCAGCCAAGACCTCAGAAAATCAATTGTAGACCTCCACAAGTCTGGTTCATCCTTGGGAGCAATTTCCAAACGCCTGAAGGTACCACGTTCGTCTTTACAAACAATAGTACGCAAGTATAAACACCATGGGACCACGCAGCTGTCATACCGCTCAGGAAGGAGACGCGTTCTGTCTCCTAGAGATGAACGTACTTTGGTGCGAAAAGTGCAAATCAAACCCAGAACAACAGCAAAGGACCTTGTGAAGATGCTGGAGGAAACAGGTACAAAAGTATCGATACCCACAGTAAACGAGTCCTATATCGCAAAATGGCTTAAGGACAGCAAAGTCAAGGTATTGGAGTGGCCATCACAAAGCCCTGACCTCAATCCTATGGACATTTGTGGGCAGAACTGAAAAAGTGTGTGCGAGCAAGGAGGCCTACAAACCTGACTCAGTTACACCAGCTCTGTCAGGAGGAATGGGACAAAATTCACCCAACTTATTGTGGGAAGCTTGTGGAAGGCTACCTGAAACGTTTGACCCAAGTTAAACAATTTAAAGGCAATGCTACCAAATACTAATTGAGTGTATGTAAACTTCTGACCCACTGGGAATGTGATGAAAGAATAAAAGCTGAAATAAATCATTCTCTCTACTATTATTCTGACATTTCACATTCTTAAAATAAAGTGGTGATCGTAACTGACCTAAGACAGGGAATTTTTACTAGGATTAAATGTCAGGAATTGTGAAAAACTGAGTTTAAATGTATTTGGCTAAGGTGTATGTAAACTTCCGACTTCAACTGTATTTGGACCTTGTTTTCACAGGTATTGGCTGTTACATCCCAGAACCAAAGGACCGCATCATCCTGAATAAAAATGTTTTGTGAACATTCAGAAGCACCTGACTGACACTGTTTCATGATTTGAAAAAGTGCTGTTATGCAATTTATTAAATGTGCCATCACAGGAAAAAAGTAAGGAATTCAGTCATTTGCAGGATTGTCCAATATTAAGACCCTGTTTAGAATTTAAATAAAAATAGTTTCACCCTGACATGATACTGTTATAGTTGATTTAAAGGAACATAAATCAACCATTTATCGGATCATCAAGAACTTCAAGGAGAGAGGTTCAATTGTTGTGAAGAAGGCTTCAGGGCGCCCAAGAATGTCCAGCAAGCGCCAGGACCGTCTCCTAAAGTTGATTCAGCTGCAGTATCGGGGCACCACCAGTGCAGAGCTTGCTCAGGAATGGCAGCAGGCAGGTGTGAGTGCATCTGCATGCACAGTGAGGAAAATACTTTTGGAGGATGGCCTGGTGTCAAGAAGGTCAGCGAGGAAGCCACTTCTCTCCAGGAAAAACATCAGGGACAGATTGATATTCTGCAAAAGGTACAGGGATTGGACTGCTGAGGACTGGGGTAAGGTCATTTTCTCTGATGAATCCCCTTTCCGATTGTTTGGGGCATCTGGAAAAAAGCTTGTCCGGAGAAGACAAGGTGAGCGCTACCATCAGTCCTGTGTCATGCCAACAGTAAAGCATCCTGAGACCATTCATGAGTGGGGTTGCTTCTCAGCCAAGGGAGTGGGCTCACTCACAATTTTGCCTAAGAACACAGCCATGAATAAAGAATGGTACCAACACATCCTCCGAGAGCAACTTCTCCCAACCATCCAATAACAGTTTGGTGATGAACAATGCCTTTTCCAGCATGATGGAGCACCTTGCCATAAGGCAAAAGTGATAACTAAGTGGCTCGGGGAACAAAACATCGACATTTTGGGTCCATGGCCAGGAAACTCCCCAGACCTTAATCCCATTGAGAACTTGTGGTCAATCCTCAAGAGATGGGTGGACAAACAAAAACCCACAAATTCTGACAAACTCCAAGCATTATGCAAGAATGGGCTGCCATCAGTCAGGATGTGGCCCAAAAGTTAATTGACAGTATGCCAGGGCGGATTGCAGAGGTCTTGAAAAAGAAGGGTCAACACTGCAAATACTGACTCTTTGCATAAACGTAATGTAATTGTCAATAAAAGCCTTTGACACTTATGGAATGCTTGTAATTATACTTCAGTATACCATAGTAACATCTGGCAAAAATATCTAAAAACACTGAAGCAGCAAACTTTGTGAAGACCAATACTTGTGTCATTCTCAAAACTTTTGACCACGACTGTACACACACACACACACACACACACACACACACACACACACACACACACACACACACACACACACACACACACACACACACACACACACATACACACACACACACACACACATACACACACACACACACACACACACACACACACACACACACACACACACACACACACACACACACACACAAAATAATTTCAGAAATGACATTATACCACATATTTACTTTATGTATTTCTTTACATACTGTATATTTCTATATACAGTGCATTCGGAAAGTATTCAGACCCCTTGACTTTTTCCAAATTGTGGTACTAGCAGCCTTATTCTAAAATTGATTAAATCGTTTTTCCCCCTCATCAATCTACACACAATACCCCATAATGACAAAGCAAAAACAGGTTGTTAGACATTTTTGCAAAAAAAAAATGGAAATATTTCATTTACATAAGTATTCAGACCCTTTACTCAGTACTTTGTTGAAGCACCTTTGGCAGCGATTACAGTCTTGAGACTTATTGGGATGATGCTACAAGCTTGGCACACCTGTATTTGGGGAGTTTCTCCCATTCCTCTCTGCAGATCCTCTCAAGCTCTGTCAGATTGGATGGGGAGCATCGCTGCATAGCTATTTTCAGGTCTCTCCAGAGATGTTCGAGCGGGTTCAAGTCCGGGCTCTAGCTGGGCCACTCAAGGACATTCAGAGACTTGTCCTGAAGCCACTCCTGCGTTGTCTTGGCTGTGTGCTTAGGGTTGTTGTCCTGTTGAAAGGTGAACCTTCGCCCCAGTCTGAGATCTTGAGCGCTCTGGAGCAGGTTTTCATTAAGGATCTCTCTGTACTTTGGTCTGATCATCTTTCCCTCAATCCTTACTAGTCTCCCAGTCCCTGCTGCTGAAAAACATCCCCACCATGTTTCACCATAAGGAGGTGCCAGGTTTCCTCCAGATGTGACGCTTGGCATTCAGGCCAAAGAGTTCAATCTTGCTTTCATCAGACCAGAGAATCTTGTTTCTCATGGTCTGAGAGTCATTTAGGTGCCTTTTGGCAAACTTCAAGCGAGCTGTCATGTGCCTTTTACTGAGGAGTGGCTTCCGTCTGGCCACTCTACCATAAAGGCCTGATTGGTGGAGTGCTGCAGAGATGGTTGTCCTTCTGGAAGGCTCTCCCATCTCCACAGACAAACTCTGGAGCTCTGTCAGAGTGACCATCGGGTTCTTGGTCACCTCCCTGACCAAGGCCCTTCTCCCCTGATTGCTCAGTTTGGCCGGGCGGCTAGCTCTAGGAGGAGTCTTAGTGGTTCCAAACTTCTTCCATTTAAGAATGATGGAAGCCACTGTGTTCTTGGGGACATTCAAAGCTGCAGAATTTTTTGGTACGCTTCCCCAGATCTGTGCCATCGACATAATCCTGTCTCAGAGCTCTACAGACAATTCCTTCGACTTCATGGCTTGGTTTTTGCTCTGACATGTCCAATCAATTGAATTTACCACAGGTGGACTTCAATCAAGTTGTAGAAACATCTCAAGGATGATCAATGGAAACAAGATGCACCTGAGCTCAATTTCGAGTCTCATAGCAAAGGGTCTGAATACTTATGTAAATGAGGTAGGCCTCCTGTAGCTCAGTTGGTAGAGCATGGCGCTTGCCATGCCAGGGTTGTGGGTTCGTTTCCCATGGGGGGCCAGTATGGAAAATGTATGAACTCACTAACTGTAAGTCGCTCTGGATAAGAGCGTCTGCTAAATGACTTAAATGTAAATGTAAAAATGTATATCTGTTTTTATTTTTAATAAATTTGCAAAAAAATCTAAAAACCTGTTTTTGCTTTGTCATTATGGGGTATTGCGTGTAGATTGATGAGGGAAAAAAATTACTTAATCCATTTAAGAATAAGGCTGTAACATAACAAAATGTGGAAAAAGTGAAGGGGTCTGAATAGTTTCCAAATGCACTGTATATGGTATAAGGTTAGTATGGTATTTTGTTTGTTATGTTCCAACATTCCCTCCATATTGTGCCAATATCAGTTATAAGTCTTGATTCCAATAGAAAATATTTTTTTCTAAGAGGTTGTCAGTTGGATAGGCTCTCTGCAATGTTTTGTATATCTTACCTATCATATGAATGTTATTTTCTGACTCAAATAGGATTTCCTCAAGATTGCTCTAATATCCAAAAGATTTCAAATCCACACTTTGTGATATCTTGAAAATATCTACATTGGTCAGTCCAAAATTGCTTTTTAATTCTGTCATGGAAATACATGTATTTCCTATTACCAAGTCATTTATGGTTTCTATGCCTTTAGTTCTCAATATGGATCAATTTATCGGTGCATTCTGAAAAGCTATCCAATGACTGTTCCATAGGGTTGTGTTTTTTGGGTGTGATATTTATTCTAGTAGATTCCATTTCATTTCCTTCCATATTAATATAGTATTCTTAACAATGAAGTTGCTAATGTTCTTAGTTTTATCCTTTGAAAATATACATGTGAAAATATTCTGGGGGTGAGCATGCGCCTCTTCAATAATTACCCATTGTTCAACTTGGGTGGCGAGTTGATACAATTCTAAGTCTGGGATGTTATAACCACCTCAGACTTAGGGAGATATAAAACGTACCTTTTTATTCTATGAGTTTTATTTGCCCATATAAAGTCTGTTATGGCCGAGTATACTTTTTTAAAGAATGTCTTCGGTGGGGTAATTTGTATTACCAAGAATAAATATAAAAACTTTCGGAGCCATGCTATTCTGAAGAGGTTTATTCTACCTGTAGGACTTATGGGAAGATTGTTCCATTTAAATAGATCTGCTTCATATTGTTGAGTAATGGAATAAAGTTATCTTTATATATTGTTGTTTGTTGTCACTTATGAAGCATCCAATGTATTTGATATTTTTTGTGGTCCACTTAAAGGATTGCTGTAGATCCTGAGTTATTCTTTGTCATTTTCATATTGCCATTATTTCCGTTTTTTAAATCCTGAGATCTTAGAGTTTTCAGAAAATATTTTTAGCAAGGGGTGCATTGAGTTTTCAATATTGGTCAGGTATATCAGGAGATCATCGGCAAATTAGTTTCGTTGATATTCATGTCTACCAAATACTGATAGCTGTTACGTTTGGATCCTGTCTAATTATTTCTGCACGCGGTTCAATTGCCAGTGAAAACAGAAGGGGTAGAGAGGACATCCCTGTCTTATGCCCCTTTCAAAAGCAATTTCATAAGATAATATATTATTTGTGTATATTTTTGCTTTAGGATATTTATATAATATTTGTATTACATTTATTATTTCAGCTGGAAAGTTGAAGGCTTTCAAAGTTTTGAATAGAAAAGGCCATTCAAGATGGTCAAAAGCCTTTTCGGGATCAACAGCCATTATTGATAAATCTATATCTTGTTTTTTAGCTTATTGTATTATACTGAAACATGTTCTAGTATTTGTTTTCTAAGTGTCTATTTTTAATCAACCCTGTTTGATTGACATGTATCAAGTCTGGTAATACTTTTGCCATTCTATTGCTTATGAGCTTTGTTATTATTTTGTTGTCACAATTTATTATACTAATGTGTAAGGGTTGGGGTGAGGTGTGATCCAGGTGCGGTGCAGGATATACAGTAGGCAGTAGGCAGAGATGGTGAAACAAGGATCTTTACTGGTGGTAACGGACTTATCACGATTAAAAAAGGCGGAGCAAATAAGTCTCCAAAAACCGGCTGACAGCCAAAATACGAAATACTACCTAAGACTGAAACAAATAACGAAACAGGGAGAACACTTCTCAAGTACCTGTACATAGATCTCCGATCAGACACTGAGTAGTACTGCTGGACATAGAGAAACTAGCTGAGAAAACTGGCAAGGGAACACAGGGAAGTGAGGGCATAAATACACAGGTGAATCGATAGACACAGGTGACACCAATAGGATGATGATTAGTCCGGACTGTGAGTGAGGAGGTGCCTAAGGTTGTCGGAGGATGACACCTAGTGGGTCGCTCCGGAACTGCGCCCCCCTCCTGTAACACTTATGGATCTGTAATCAGCAGGGGACTCCACAGATTTTCCAGATTTTAACATAACTGAAATAACTGTTTGATACACTAGGAAGTACTGAATTGAGTGACATGTGTGTTGTCATTTATGCAAATAGGGGTGCTACTTTGTCCCAAAGTGTTAAATAGAATTCTACAGGAAAGCCATCCATTCCTGGTGCTTTTCTCTGCGCAAATGTTTTAACACTGTCTAAAATATATTTTTGGGTGATCTCTATTTTTTGTGAGTCTTTTTTGTCTGCTGATATTTGTTTCAGGGTTGTTGAGTCTAAGGCTGTAGGATCAGTCCAACTGTTGTTTAATTCTGATTTATATCGATTTTTTTAATTGCCGTTAATCACGTTGTTGTTTCTAGTTAATGCATTTGTATCTTTATCTTTTAAAATTACAACTGGTTTGGCATGTATTCATTTTGTGAGGGCTGTGAGATGTTTACCAGGTTTATTTGCCGTTAAGTAGTATGCTTTATTTGATCTAATATAGATAATTGAAATCAATGTGTGTTGTCCACCATGTAAGGTACAATTCAACATTAGAAAACGGCCTTTGTGATCCGTGTGCTAGGATATAAGGGAAAGGTGTATTTTTATTTATCATGATGCCTACACCTCTGTAGGTGGCAGTAAAGGCCTCTCCAACCCAGCTCCTCTTTAAATATTAAATGGATCCCTTTTTTTAAATGTAACTCTTGCAGGAACACAACATCTACTGACAATCTCTTTAAGTGTTCAAGAACCTTATGCTTTTTTTTGCCATCATGGAGCCTGTGCACTCCTCTGCTAATGTACCAAAAGTCTGTGGATTATGTAATTGTACATACAGTACATTGGAGAAAGACTGCCACTGAAATACTGTGGTCAGTTTGTATTACCTTGTGAATTAAATCAAAGTTGTGGCTGGTGAGGGTCTACTTGGGGAGAGTGGGTCAACCGAGAGACCGAAGTGAGATGAGTGGAGGCACCACACATACTTCAGGGAAGAGTCTGATGCCCTCTCAGCCACCCCGTCCCAATCCCTCGGATAGGGCCCATCTCCACTCTCACCAATAACCACCATTGAATCTTAGCTATAATAGCAAACAAGGAATAATAATAACTCTACATCTTCTCCTAATCTGTCCATAACTCATATTAATTTTACAGCAGGTTTGCAAGTCACTAAAATAAATACAATTACATTGTAGTATAGTTAAATCCTTTCTTCTCTCTTTCCCAAGCCAAACTTATCCCTCTCCATCTCCACCTTCCGCTCCCAGTTTCTCCCCCCTTTACCCCACCCAAGCCAAGCTTATCCCAACCTCCCATCCTTGACCACCCTTACCTACCCAAGCCAAGCTTGTCCCTATATCCCATCTTTGTCCACCCTTACCCACCCAAGCCAAGCTTGTCCCAATCGCCCATCTTTTCCCACCCTCCCTTCCTCTCAGACACACTTTTTCCCATCCATCCATTGACTTCCTCGTCCATTCTGATTCATTCCCACACATCATATACCCTATGCATCCACACACCCATTCTCACCCACCCTCTTATACATATTCATATTCACCATCCCTCACTCCTCCCTCCCATTCATATACATAGACACACACACCCACCCACCCACACACACATACCTACACTCATTCTCTTCCACTCTGTTTGTACTTGACACCAATCTTCCTCAACACACCATCTCTCTATATTAACCATCATCATCAGCTTTCCTAATTCCCTCCATCTTCTTCTTTAACTTTTCCTCAAGATCTCCTCCAAGTTCTTCGGCGGTATGACCCAGCCATACCCCCATTTAGTGTACATTCTTCCTGGGTCTGACTCACTCTTATCCTCCTTTCTCAGTGTCAAACCTTTTTAAACTTTCTTTGAAGTTGCAAACAAATGAGAGCGAAACCGAACACATTCTTCGATAACTTGATTTCTAGACTTTCTTTGAAGTTGCAAACAAACCAATCTGCCAAAACCTCCATCCGAAGCCCTTCCCATAAAGATAAATCCTAAAATGTCTTAATTTTCCGCTGTAACAGCCACGCTTCCACCCCACCTTTAGAAATCCACCCAAGCAAGGCATTTGATTGGTTTGACGTGTTTCGAGGAGTCACTGATTTACAACGGGTTCCGACCCCTCTTTAGCCAATGGTGTGTGATTACAGCCCGCAATTTGGCCGTTCCAGCAGGTGGGCATTCCTTCAAATGGTGCCCACAAACTGTAACCTTTTCTGGCCAATGGTGTTGCGTGTGAATGTTTATCCTTTTAAGCTTGAAAAAGAGACCATTAAACCCAGACTTGGACCACATACCCTCTCCACCGAATACCAGGGGAAGCAAAATAGTGATTGCTTTGCAACGCTTGCAGTTAGCCGCTGATTCTGTCCAAACCACTCATTGTTGAATTTGCGATTTCCAACTTCTTGTGTAATGTCCAATGGCCAATGAGCACCGATACGTTTTATCTATAATTTCTCTTCATATGACAAGGATTGGAAAGGACTTGCCAGTAGATTGTCAACTTGATTCATGATGCTTGCTAGCTAAGATTTTGAAAGTATGATGTTGACATGATCAGTCCAATCAAAGCTACGGTAGATATAACGTGATTTGACGTCATTTTATCTGTGGCCAATGACCTTGAGTCTTCTTGGATGGGCACTTCTAATGTAAATCTATGGCAGCACCCAATGGGGCTTCAACTTTCTAGCTCTCCCTGTAGATTTTGTGACAGAACACAGAGCCAATCACGGCGCAACTAGAGAAGATTACCAACCCCTACGCTCTGTATTTTTCGCTGGCTGCCCCTCCACCACAGAAAGCACTGAGCTAGGCTGAAACACCTACATTTTGGAGCTGCCTTAATCAAGAAAGCAAAAAAGAGACCATGTTTGTATGCGGCTTCATTAACTCAATATATATGTTTTTTTACATTGTTTGCAAACTGATATGTGACACGTATTAATGTCAAAATAACATGCAATACAGGTGGGGCTCAAAACAGGTGTGACTCTGCCCCACCTGCCCTGAATGACGGGTCGCCACTGCTGGATTATTTTATGCACCAGCCTCCAATGCATGCAGGATTTATGCAATAAACTGAGATATATTGCCTATATAGGTCTGCTAATACAGGACTAGTAAAGGCCCAGTGAACTACTTTTGTGAAAACATTTTTTTTCTTCTATTTTTCTTTTTTTCAGATTTTTCAGGGGGTGCTGTAGCACCCTCAGCACCCCTACTTCCTGCGGCTATGGCACATCCGATTTTTGATTATTTCCCAGGACTCTTGGGATAAATATGAATTTTTCCAGGTTTTGAAACTCGGTAGGTTTTCAGGAAAATAAGTAGTATGTGCTAATACCTGTACATGTATACTTGTACACACACACACACACACACAGATTTGTTTTCGTGAAATTTCAGGACTTTTTGACCATTAAAAGTCCTATTTTCCCTAAAACCTAACCCTAACTCTTAACCTAACCCTAACCTCAGCCCCCAAAACCCTAACCCTAACCTTAACCCTCACCTCAAAACCTAACCATTAAGCTTAAAGTAGCATTTCAACAAATTCAGGACCTGACTTTGTCAGGACATTCGGGTGAATTGTTAGGACATTGGGGTCCTGATAAGGTAGGGACACAAGTGTGTGTGCGCACACACACAAACTTATACAGCATATGGTATATGGTAATTTCATTTCTATGGTTAGTTCCTTTCCCCCCATAATTATTCAGGAATAATACCCATGCAAAATGTAGTGTTACCAAATGGCCAGGTATTAAGAAAGACAAGGTGTTCCACAACCCAATTGTTAAATGATCAACTATGAATCATTTACTGTGTATGGCAGTTCCTGACAGTAAATGCAATAGGAAAAACAGGGGATAGGGTACAGATTAATGTGGGGGAAAACATTCCCGTTCCATTTCTGATAAACATTTTATATGAATAATCAACTAATCCAAAGAAATTGACTAATAGCATGATTATGTGATAAACCAAGTTTGGTTTACAAAATGCACTTGGCAGTTAAAGCAATAGTTCACTGAAGATACAACCTAACATGCTTTTCCTCTGACCTTGGCTACACATTTAAAAAAAGATTTTACACAAACTAAATATTACAATATACCACACAAGTCTTATCAATTATATTGATTTCCCCATGTTATTTCCTGTGCACCCGCTCTGTTGGAATGTCTACAGGTCAAATACAGTTTAAAAATACCAGAGAGTAGAAGCACACGCATACATTTCCAGCTGGGCCTGAAAAAAAAGATGATGCAGGCCTCAGAGATGGAGTCGCAAAAGTTGCAAACTCTGATAATGGAAATGTGAGAGGGCTTTGTAGACCTTTGGTGGCTCTCATATCCACATTCCTGCAGGTAATGCTGTCTGGTAATGCTGTCTGGGTACCTTGTCTACAATGTAATGAAGGCTACAATATAGTCACTAATATAACATTAATTCCCCTTTGAATGTCATCACGATGCTTCAATATGGTTGGCTACTTGTATGTCACGCCCTGGCTCGGGGGACACTGTTATGTTGAGCCAGGGTGTGTAGATCTATGTATTCTATTTCATGTTGGGAGTTCTAGTTTGCTTATTTCTATGTTGGCCTGAGTGACTCCCAATCAGAGGCAACGAGTGTCAGCTGTCAGCTGGTTGTCTCTGATTGGGAGCCATATTTAAACAGTCTGTTTTTCATTTCGTGTTTGTGGGATTTTGTTTCTAGTCTGTTTATGGTAGACCGTGAACTGTCACGTATCGTTTGTTGTTTTGATCGTGTCTCGTAATAAAGAGTATGTTTGCCTGCAACGCTGCGCCTTGGTCCTCATCTGTTCTAGACGATTGTGACAGAAAATCCCACCACAACTGGACCAAGCAGCGAGTCGAGGAGCCATCGCCAGGGAAATCCCTAGCAGATCTCCGTGGCAGCCTCGACTGGGTCAAGCCGAGTGAAGAGCAGAGAGAGTGGACTTGGGAACAATGGAGGAAGAGCTTCGACTGGGTCAAGCCAATTGAGGAGCTGAATAGCGGGAGTTGGAGGCAGAAGAGCGAGAGTTGGGCGAGAACTATAGAGGCCTGGCCCACGGGGAGGAGAGACCCCCAGAAATTTTTTAGGGGGGGGCTCACGACGTCGGGGCAGCAGGAGGCCACGATAGAGCGGTCCAGCGGGTTGGCAGAGGAGGCCGCCAGGTTACGGGGGGCCACTGGTCGAAGAGGGGATGGAAGGTGGAGAGGCATGGCGAGAGGTACTGGGGTGTGTTACCAGTCCGGTCCGGCCCGTTCCAGATCCCGGTGTAGGGCCAGTGGTGTGTGTCCCCAGTACGGTCCGGTCTGTTCCTGCTCCCCGCACCAAGTCAGTGGTGCGCTTCGTCAGCCCGGCTCGGCCCGTTCCTGCTCCCCGCACCAAGTCAGTGGTGCGCTTCGTCAGCCCGGCTCGGCCCGTTCCTGCTCCCCGCATCAAGTCAGTGGTGCGCTTCGTCAGCCCGGCTCGGCCCGTTCCTGCTCCCCGCACCAAGTCAGTGGTGCGCTTCGTCAGCCCGGCTCGGCCCGTTCCTGCTCCCCGCACCAAGTCAGTGGTGCGCTTCGTCAGCCCGGCTCGGCCCGTTCCTGCTCCCCGCACCAAGTCAGTGGTGCGTTTCGTCAGCCCGGTTCGGCTCACTCCTGCTCCTCACACCAAGCCAGTGGTGTGCGTTGTCAGTCCAGCACAGCCCGTGCCTGTTCTCCACACCAGGCCAGTGGTGGGCGTCGTCAGTCCGGCACGGCCCGTGCCTGTTCCACTGGTGCCTGGTTCGGCACTGGTCAGATGTTTTACGCCGGAGCTAGAGCAATCCGCTCCATCAGTGTGCAGTCCAGCTCCGGCCAGCGGGGCCAGACCGGACCAGGGGTACTTTGGGGGGTTGGAGAGGGAGTGGGGATCAGGCCCGGAGCCGGATCCGCCGCCAAGGCGGAGTGCCCACCTGGTCCCTCCCCTGTGGTATTTAGTTGGCGCGGTCGGAGTCCGCGCCTTTAGGGGGGGGTACTGTCACGCCCTGGCTCGGGGGACACTGTTATGTTGAGCCAGGGTGTGTAGATCTATGTATTCTATTTCATGTTGGGAGTTCTAGTTTGCTTATTTCTATGTTGGCCTGAGTGACTCCCAATCAGAGGCAACGAGTGTCAGCTGTCAGCTGGTTGTCTCTGATTGGGAGCCATATTTAAACAGTCTGTTTTTCATTTCGTGTTTGTGGGATTTTGTTTCTAGTCTGTTTATGGTAGACCGTGAACTGTCACATATCGTTTGTTGTTTTGATCGTGTCTCGTAATAAAGAGTATGTTTGCCTGCAACGCTGCGCCTTGGTCCTCATCTGTTCTAGACGATCGTGACATTGTAGCCCTGTGTGGCTCAGTCGGTAGAGCACAGCGCTTAATTGCACCGCCATGGATCGTGGGTTCGATTCCTGCTGGGGCCACCCACGCGACAAATGTACGTGTAGCACGTAAAAATTGTCTGTCCTTGGTTGCAACACTCACTACAGAGTTCCAAACTGCATCTGGAAGCAACGTCAGTACAATAACTATTTGTCGGGAGCTTCATGAAATGGGTTTCCATGGCTGCACACAAGCCTAAAATCACCATGCGCAATGCCATTGGACTCTGGAGCAGAGGAAATCCGTTCTCTGGAGTGATGAATCACGCTTCACCATCTGGCTGTCATGAATCCCGCTTCCTGAGCCTGTTTCTGCCTGTGTTGCCTGTTTTCTGTTCTGAAGTCTGTTTCCTGAGGTTCCTGAACGCACCCTGTCTGGTTGCCAGGCGACGAAGCTAGGCAGGAGATCTCTCTATTACCCGCACCTGCATCTCATCAGCTATCTGCACACCTGGTCCTGATCATCACCTCTCCACTTCATAAGCTCTGACCTGACATCCATTCCCTGCCGGATCGTTAGCCATGAACAGTATGTTGTGTCAGCGTATCAGCCTCAAAGTTACTAGAGTTAGTTTTGTTGTTTTGTACTTTTTGCTTGCCGTGTACTTACCTTCGTTTACTCTGTCTACAGTCATTCTCCCGGAATATTCACCCCACCCCTGCCTGGTCGTCGGTGGCTTCTATGACATCATCGGATCTGCCTATTCACTCCCACCAACTCACCTCCGCTGCCCGCTCCATCTCCTGGATTATTCTGCTTCCACATTTGAATCTGTAAATAAATACTCACCTTCGTTCTACTCACCTTGTCCTGGTCTGCTTCTGGGTTCTGCTTTAGAGAATCGTGACAGAACGATCCGGCCAAGAATGAACCCAGCGGACCTGGACTCCGTTCGCCATGCCATTACCCATCAGGAGAAGATGTTGGGACAACACAGCACGGCGCTACAGGAGATAGCGTTTTCGGTTCAGAACTTTTCTGCTAGTCTGACGAGTATCCAGGCTCAGCTCAGTTTGCCGGCGGATCATCCACCACCTGCTTCACCCCTCTCACCTGCCGCTTCTGGAGCTGTTTCCTTCCGTGAGCCCAAGGTTCCGACACCAGATAAGTACGAAGGGGATTTGGGAAGATGCCGTTCATTTCTTATGCAGTGTGGATTAGTGTTTGATCTGCAGCCCCACTCTTACGCCACAGACAAGGCTAGGATAGCTTTTGTTATTGAACTGCTGCGTGGAAGAGCTCTGGAGTGGGCTTCAGCCGTATGGGAACGACAGGACACCTGCATGGCGTCATACCAGGAGTTCACGGCAGAGATGAGGAAGCTTTTTGAACATCCAGTCCGAGGTAAGGACGCAGCTAAGCGTTTGTTCTCTCTTCGCCAAGGAGCTCGCAGTGTGGCCGACTTTGTTATCGAATTCAGGACCTTGGCTGTGGAGAGTGGGTGGAATGAGGAGTCAATACAAGCGGCTTTTTATCAGGGGTTGTCTGAGCAACTCAAGGATGAGCTGATCTCCCATCCGGAGCCTAGTGACCTGGACAGTTTGGTAGCATTATCTATTCGGGTGGATAACAGAGTCCGAGAGAGAAGGAGGGAGAAGCAATGGGGCCCGTCCAATCAATCAGCTACTCGGTTACCATTCGGGTCAGGAAGTGGACCAGAGCGAGTCGATCATTGTTCACCACACGGGATTAGTGGAGTGGTCCTGCCTCCAGATCCTGAAACCATGCAAGGGGGGCGGCACGGGTTAACCAAGGAGGAGCGCCAACGTAGACGTGAGACCAACAGCTGCCTCTACTGTGGTAGGTCGGGACATTACATCTCCGCTTGTCCCCAGCGCCTGTTAAACTGTCCGGCTCGCTAAGTTTGGGAGGACTTTTAGCGAGCCAGTTTCAAACTCTCAATAGCCCTGTCAGACCCCGTTTTCCTGCTACCCTCATGAACAAGAATCAGAGTTTAGCGATTAACGCTTTCATCGATTCAGGTGCCGATGGCAGCTTTATTGATGCCGACTTGGTGGAACAGCTGGGGCTTTCCAAGGAGCGATTACCAGAAGCCATTGAAGCTACCACTCTGAACGGCAGTAGTCTAGCACGTATCACTATGAGGACTGAACCGGTTAAGATGCTGTTGTCAGGGAATCATTCAGAGGTTATCTCCTTCTTCATTCTGCCTTCTCCCCATGTTCCTCTGGTTCTTGGATACCCCTGGCTGAGAGAACACAATCCCACGTTCGATTGGGTGACTGGCAAGGTAACTAGTTGGAGCATTGAATGTCATGCTAACTGCCTTAAGACTGCCTGTTCCCATTCTGTTCCCAGTCAGGTCATTGAGTCTACCCCCCCAGATTTGTCCCTGGTTCCTGAAACATATCACGATTTGGGGGAAGTGTTCAGTAAGCAGAAGGCTCTGTCACTTCCTCCCCACCGACCATATGATTGTGCCATTAACCTGTTCCCTGGAGCTGCCTATCCCAAGGAACGGTTATACAGTATCTCTCGACCTGAACGTGAAGCTTTGGAGACCTACATAATGGAGTCTCTAGCTGGTGGTCTCATTCGTCCCTCGTCATCACCCCTGGGGGCAGGATTATTTTTTGTGAGTAAGAAGGATGGCTCTCTTCGACCTTGTATTGATTATCGGGGTTTGAATGATATTACGGTCAAGAACAAGTATCCCCTGCCCTTGATGAGCTCTGCTTTCGACTCCTTACAGGGTGCTACTGTGTTCACCAACTGGATCTACGCAATGCGTATCATCTGGTCCGGATCAGAGAGGGGGACGAGTGGTTGACTGGTTTCAATACACCGATGGGTCATTTCGAGTATCAGGTGATGCCGTTTGGACTGACCAATGCTCCAGCAGTGTTCCAGAGTATGGTGAATGACGTCCTGAGAGATATGATCGGTCTTTTTGTGTTCGTGTACCTGGATGACATTCTTATCTTCTCTAAGGAGCTTTCCAGCCACATCCAGCATGTCAAGCAGGTTCTGCAGCCTTTGTTGGAGAACCGCCTGTTTGTGAAGGCCGAGAAGTGTGAATTTCACGCCCACACTACATCCTTCCTCGGGTACATCATCTCCAGGGGAGAGATTAGGATGGATCAAGAGAAGGTTAGGGTGGTTCTGGATTGGGCCCAGCCCGGTACGAGATTGCAGCTCCAGAGGTTTCTGGGGTTTGCGAATTTCTATCGTAGATTTATCCGTGATTACAGCCATGTGGCCGCTCCATTAACTGCCCTGACTTCTAGTACCAGAACCTTCAGTTGGAATCCTGAGGCAGACCAAGCATTTCTGGATTTGAAGAGGCGATTCACCAATGCCCCGATTCTCTCTCAACCTGACACTGCCCGTCAGTTTGTCGTTGAAGTGGACGCGTCTGATGTGGGGGTTGGCACCATCCTGTCCCAGCGAAGCTCCACTGACGGTAAACTCCATCCCTGCGCCTTCTACTCTCGTCGTCTTTCGTCTGCGGAGAGGAACTACAATGTGGGTAAACGGGAGCTTCTCGTGGTGAAACTTGCCTTGGAGGAGTGACGCCACTGGTTGGAGGGGGCGGGGCAACCGTTTATTGTCTGGACTGACCACAAGAATCTTGCTTACGGGCAATCGACTAGACGTCTCAACTCCCGTCAGGCCAGGTGGGCTTTGTTTTTTGGACGCTTTAATTTTCCCCTGACGTTCCGATCTGGGTCTAAGAACGGCAAGGCGGACGCCTTGTCCCGGATGTTCTCCAAGACGGAGGAGAGTGGGGCCAAGACTGAGACGATTCTTCCCCGGAACTTCGTTGTGGGAGCAGTTACATGGAGGATTGAGGAGGAGGTTATGGCGACCCTTCGGACGCAGCCCGGTCCCGGTAACGGTCCACCCGGTCGGTTGTTTGTGCCTGAGTTGGTCCGTTCTGCTGTCCTCCAATGGTCCCACGCCAGCAAGATGGCTTGTCACCCTGGCGTGGCTCGGACGATGGCATTACTACGCAGACAATTTTAGTGGCCTGCCATGGGAGAAGATACCCGGAGGTTTGTTGCAGCCTGTCCAGTTTGTGCGCAGAATAAGAGTGCCAATCGGCCCAGCTCTGGACTTCTTCACCCCCTACCTATTCCCCGGTGACCATGGTCGCATCTGGCCCTGGACTTTGTCACTGGGTTGCCCTCTTCTGAGGGGAACGCGGTCATTCTGACTATTGTGGACAGATTAAGCAAGTTCGCCCACTTTGTGCCCATCTCCAAGCTTCCCTCTGCCTCTGAGACGTCCGAGATCCTGGTTAGGGAGGTTTTCAGGGTCCACGGGTTGCCCAGTGACATAGTTTCCGACCGTGGTCATCAGTTTACCTCTGCCGTCTGGAAATCCTTTTGTTTGGCCATTGGAGCTACAGTCAGTCTCACATCTGGATTTCACCCCCAATCTAATGGTCAGGCGGAGAGAGCCAACCAGAAGATGGAATCCACGCTGCGCTGCCTTGTCTCCTCCAACCCCACCTCTTGGGTCTCTCAGTTGCCTTGGGTCGAGTATGCCCACAATACTCTCCCTACATCTGCCACTGGGATGTCTCCCTTCCAGTGCCTGTACGGCTACCAACCTCCCTTGTTTCCTTCTCAGGAGAAGGATCTCTCGGTTCCCTCTGTCCAGGCCCACATTCGTCGTTGCCACCGGACCTGGCATCGGGCCAGAAAGGCCCTCAGAGTTTCTGACCGGTATCAGCTCCAGGCGAATCGTCGCCGTATTCCAGCCCCCGCTTATGCCATCGGAGATAAGGTCTGGTTGGCTACATGGGATCTTCCTCTGCGGACTGTGTCGAGGAAACTGTCACCGAAGTTCATTGGTCCGTTTGTGGTGGAGAGAGTGATTAATCCTGTTGTGGTTCGACTCAAGTTGCCTAGAACGCTCAGAGTCCATCCCACCTTTCATGTCTCCTGCCTCAAGCCTGTTCTCCTCAGTCCTCTGTTTCCCCCTCCGCCTCCTCCTCCTCGGATGATCGGAGGTGGTCCTGTCTACACGGTGCGCCGCATCATGGTTTCCAGATGGCGGGGTCTGGGTTTCCAGTATCTCGTGGACTGGGAGGGGTATGGTCCTGAGGAGAGGAGTTGGATTCCTCTGCGTCAGATCCTTGATGCTGACCTCCTTCGTGACTTCTACCGCCTCCATCCTGGCGCTCCGGGTAGTCCGCCCGGTGGCATTCGTCGGAGGGGGGGTACTGTCATGAATCCCGCTTCCTGAACCTGTTTCTGCCTGTGTTGCCTGTATTCTGTTCTGAAGTCTGTTTCCTGAGGTTCCTGAACCAGGCGACGAAGCTAGGCGGGAGATCTCTCTATTACCTGCACCTGCATCTCATCAGCTATCTGCACACCTGGTCCTGATCATCACCTCTCCACTTCATAAGCTCTGACCTGACATCCATTCCCTGCCGGATCGTTAGCCATGAACAGTATGTTGTGTTAGCGTATCAGCCTCAAAGTTACTAGAGTTAGTTTTGTTGTTTTGTACTTTTTGCTTGCCGTGTACATACCTTCGTTTACTCTGCATACAGTCATTCTCCCAGAACATTCACCCCACCCCTGCCTGGTCGTCGGTGGCTTCTGTGACATCATTGGATCTGCCTATTCACTCCCACCAACTCACCTCCGCTGCCCGCTCCGTCTCCTGGATTATTCTGCTTCCACATTTGAATCTGTAAATAAATACTCACCTTCGTTCTACTCACCTTGTCCTGTTGTCCTGGTCTGCTTCTGGGTTCTGCTTTAGAGAATCGTGACACTGGCAGTCCAACGGACGAATCTGGGATTGGCAGATGCCAGGAGAACGCTACCTTCCCCAATGCATAGTGCCAACTGTATAATTTGGTGGAGCAGGAATAATGGTCTGGGGCTGTATTTCATGGTTCGGGCTAGGCCCGAAATCTTAAAGCTACAGCGTACAATGACTTTCTAGACGATTCTGTACTTCCAACTTTGTGGCAACAGTTTGGGGAAGGCCATTTCATGTTTCAGCATGACAATGCTCCCGTGCACAAAGCGAGGTCCATACAGAAATGGTTTGTCGAGATCGGTGGGGAAGAACTAGACTGGCCTGCACAGAGCCCTGACCTCAACCCCATCGAACACCTTTGGGATTAATTGGAACGCCGACTGCAAGCCAGGCCTAATCGCCCAATATCAGTGCCCGACCTCACTAATGCTCTTGTGGCTGAATGAAAGCAAGTCCTCGCAGCAATGTTCCAACATCTAGTGGAAAGCCTTCCCAGAAGAGTGGAGGGTGTTATAGCAGCAAAGGGGGGGACCAACTCCATATGAATGCCCATGATTTTGGAATGAGATGTTCGACGAGCAGGTGTCCACACACTTTTGTTCATGTATTGTATTCAGTATATGCTTTGTAAACTAACTATATTGCTTCAAATAGCTGATCTATATATCCCATCAAGCTGATGGTGAGGAACTACATGTCATATGACCGACATTGCCGCCAGCCTATATGACCGAAGACTCGTACAAATGGATCCGACAAGGAGCCATCCTCAAAGGATAAGATGATCCATGTTTCAAAACAAGTCCTTTTTGGCCAGCCACAGCAATCAACTAGCTAGCTAGTTAGCTGTTTAGCTTTCTAGCACATTCAGTAATTTGTTTGTAAACAATTAACAAGCTAGTTAGCTACCACGTGTTCTTGTCAAACTGTCAACAGATTAGCTAGCAAGCAGCAAGATATGGCAAATAACATGCTGTCTAAAAACAACTTAAGGGCAAATAAATCAGATTTGACCATTCAGACACAACTCGCATGGCCAGGAATCAGATTTCAGACCACCTACAAAGGTGGTTTGAAATGTGGCTTGAAATATCTGATTCCATGTTCAGACTGCAGGAAAAATAACAGATTCTAATCAGATATACACGAAAATATGATTTGAGTCACTTCAAACTGCCAATGTGAACAAGGCGTTTCCATTGTCTGATGGACAGACGGGATGAACCTGCTGTGGTAGCCCCCACCACTTCTGTTGATTTTTAGCTTCGGTGACCAAAGTTAGCTGAAGTTTGTAGTTGCTATTTAAAGAAAACTGAAACATGGATTAGCTTCTCCTAGGCCAGATCGCTTTCAGGGTGAGGAACCAACCATCTAACATTAATTTGTAAAATACTGAACTTTCCCTTTAAAGCTTCAATCAGATGTTGAAACAATAAAGATGTGGTTTCCCCACCCGTTTCGGTAAAAAGCTGAGGGATAGGGCTGGAGAAATGTAACCACTCTCAAAATCACAGAAAGAGCTATGGATGCAAGGACTGACCATCCATGATATTACAATGATAGTTTTAACCATATTTTGAGGCATGTTTGTTTACATTTACTTTGTTTATAAACATTGGAGTTATAACAAGCTTATATTTTGGGTTCTGATGGGGTACGACAGTTGAACTAAGCTCATGAGGCATTTATAAGTTATATTCTTCAAGAGTCAATGGCTACATTTAATTAATTAAGTCCCAAAATGGATGAAGCACCTGCAGATTGCCCCTTTAAGACCGAGAAGAACGAAGAGGATGAGGATGAAGAAAATGAAAATACTTTTCTGAAAACTCTGCTGCTCGACCAAACATTGGTTGGATAATAAACTACGAATCAAATCAAATACTTTCAATGTACAAGCTAGAGAGTAACAAGTGGCTTTAATTGAGGCTGGCTCCTTTTATATGACACAGAATTAATGAAAGTGACAAAGCAAAGCATGACGCTTTCAGATTGCATTACATTTCCACATTCTGTCATGTCATGATGATTGCTGCAATAATGAATGAACAGATGGTATGGCAAGTATCCTTTGACCAGAATCTTCTTAAAATGTCTGAGCACTACAGCGGAAAGCAGAAACCTGCAAAACAGGAATATGGCACAACCACTTTCTACCTTTCAAATATCGATAGTCAAACAACATAACGCCACTTAATATAACATAATGCAACATATGTGACATAATGAATTCTGCAAAATATAAGTCAAAGGGGTCACAATGGGGCGACACTCAGGAAAACCTGTGCAGGCTCCAGGGGTACAAAAGGCATATTTATAGTTCAAGGTAATAAGGTTGTATTAGGTTGTAAGCAAAGCTGTACACACAGCAGCCATATAGACAGAAACTAAAGTAAGACACAAAACTGCATAAGGTTTGTTAACAAATGCCACAAAATATCTAAAAGGTAGACTACAACGATATTACATTCAATTCATTTCTCTATTTCCTTCATAATACACACATACAGTTGAAGTCGGAAGTTTACATACACTTAGGTTGGGGTCATTAAAACTTGTTTTTCAACCCCTCCACAAATTTCTTGTTAACAAACTATAGTTTTGGCAAGTCGGTTAGGACATCTACTTTGTGCATGACACAAGTCATTTTTACAACTATTGTTTACAGACATATTATTTCACTTATAATTCACTGTATCACAATTCCAGTGGGTCAGAAGTTTACATACACTAAGTTGACTGTGCCTTTAAACAGCTTGGACAATTCCAGAAAATGATGTCATGGCTTTAGAAGCTTCTGATAGGCTAATTGACATCATTTGAGTCAATTGGAGGAGTACCTGTGAATGTATTTCAAGGCCTACCTTCAAACTCAGTGCCTCTTTGCTTGACATCATGGGAAAATCAAAAGACATCAGCCAAGACCTCAGAAAATAAATTGTAGACCTCCACAAGTCTGGTTCATCCTTGGGAGCAATTTTCAAACGCCTGAAGGTACCACGTTCATCTGTACAAACAATAGTACGCAAGTATAAACACCATGGGACCATGCAGCCATCATACCGCTCAGGAAGGAGACGCGTTCTGTCTCCTAGAGATTAACGTACTTTGGTGCGAAAAGCGCAAATCAATCCCAGAACAACAGCAAAGGACCTTGTGAAGATGCTGGAGGAAACAGGTACAAAAGCATCTATATCCACAGTAAAACTAGTCCTATATCGACATAACCTGAAAGGCCGCTCAGCAAGGAAGAAGCCACTGCTCCAAAACCGCCATAAAAAAGCCAGACTACAGTTTGCAACTGCACATGGGGACAAAGATCGTACTTTATGGAGAAATGTCCTCTGGTCTGATAAAACAAAAATAGAACTGTTCGGCCATAATGACCATCGTTATGTTTGGAGGAAAAAGGGGGTAACTTGCAAGCCAACGAACACCATCCCAACCGTGAAGCACGGGGTTGGCAGCATCATGCTGTGGGGATGCTTGGCTACAATTTAAAGGCAACGCTACCAAATACTATTTGAGTGTATGTAAACTTCTGACCCACTGGGAATGTGATGAAAGAAATCAAATCTGAAATAAATAATTCTCTCTACTATTATTCTGACATTTCACATTCTTAAAATAAAGTGGTGATCCTAACTGACCTAAGACAGGGCATTTTTACTAGGATTAAATGTCAGGAATTGTGAAAAACTGAGTTTAAATGTATTTGGCTAAGGTGTATGTAAACTTCCGACTTCAACTGTATAGTTACCATATGAGCCATATCTAGTGGGATGGTTATGGAATACTTGTTCAATTCTGAAGTCGTTGAGTAGTAGGCTGGATCAAGTACACACAGTGAACATACCAAACCTGTTCCCGTATTCATAAAGCGTCTCAGAATAGGAGCGCTGATCTAGGATCAGATTTGCCATAATGAATAAGATTACATGGCCAGGGGGTACCTGATCAGCTCTCCTACTGTGAGATGCTTTATGAATACAGGCCCTGTTTTGAAGTATGCAGATCACATTTGTTGGGTGTTATTTTACGCTGCTTGAAATTCTTAAAAATTGGTATAGCAAAACAAGTAAGCAATAGAAATCCTCCCAGGATCAAAACACATTAAAGTTATGTGAACACATTGAAAGGAAAATGTCACAGGTATCCAACATTTAGTTTAGTTTTTGTATCCAGTGTTTATCGTCCGTTTATATGCAGTGCTTTCCTTATTGTCTTGACATAGTGTTCCATCGATCAAGGGAAATAAAAAAATATATACGTAATAATATTAATAATAATAATAATAATAATAGTCGCTCTGGTGTTATAGACCGGTGGCCTTGGGCTCGGTCTGATAGTACTCATAAGCTAGAGTTTGTCACTGTAGTTTGCATGTTCTGGGTCTGTTTAACTAATATGTCACACACGTCATTCATCAAACAAGATTATCAGAGCTCTGTTGATGAAAGAGGTAGCATGATCCCAACAACAGTTAGAAATAGAGTCCCTCAATATGTGTGTACAGGTAACTGCCAAAATGTGATCCTATGGCCTGCCCAGTATTTTTATACATGACCCTAAGCATGATGGGATACTAATTGCTTAATTAACTCAGGAACCAAACGTCTGCGGAAGCAACAGTTTTAATATTAATATACACTGCTCAAAAAAATTAAGGGAACACTTAAACAACACAATGTAACTCCAAGTCAATCACACTTCTGTGGAATCAAACTGTCCACTTAGGAAGCAACACTGATTGACAATACATTTCACATGCTGTTGTGCAAATGGAATAGACAACAGGTGGAAATTATAGGCAATTAGCAAGACACAGGTGGTGACTACAGACCACTTCTCAGTTCCTATGCTGATGTTTTGGTCACTTTTGAATGCTGGCGGTGCTTTCACTCTAGTGGTAGCATGAGACGGAGTCTACAACCCACACAAGTGGCTCAGGTAGTGCAGCTCATCCAGGATGGCACATCAATGCGAGCTGTGGCAAGAAGGTTTGCTGTGTCTGTCAGCGTAGTGTCCAGAGCATGGAGGCGCTACCAGGAGACAGGCCAGTACATCAGGAGATGTGGAGGAGGCCGTAGGAGGGCAACAACCCAGCAGCAGGACTGCTACCTCCGCCTTTGTGCAAGGAGGAGCAGGAGGAGCACTGCCAGAGCCCTGCAAAATTACCTCCAGAAGGCCACAAATGTGCATGTGTCTGCTCAAACGGTCAGAAACAGACTCCATGAGGGTGGTATGAGGGCCCGACATCCACAGGTGGGGGTTGTGCTTGCAGCCCAACACCGTGCAGGACGTTTGGCATTTGCCAGAGAACACCAAGATTGGCAAATTCGCCACTGGCGCCCTGTGCTCTTCACAGATGAAAGCAGGTTCACACTGAGCACATGTGACAGACGTGACAGAGTCTGGAGACGCCGTGGAGAACGTTCTGCTGCCTGCAACATCCATCAGCATGACCGGTTTGGCGGTGGGTCAGTCATGGTGTGGGGTGGCATTTCTTTGGGGGGCCGCACAGCCCTCCATGTGCTCGCCAGAGGTAGCCTGACTGCAATTAGGTACCGAGATGAGATCCTCAGACCCCTTGTGAGACCATATGCTGGTGCGGTTGGCCCTGGGTTCCTCCTAATGCAAGACAATGCTAGACCTCATGTGGCTGGAATGTGTCAGCAGTTCCTGCAAGAGGAAGGCATTGATGCTATGGACTGGCCCGCCCGTTCCCCAGACCTGAATCCAATTGAGCACATCTGGGACATCATGTCTCGCTCCATCCACCAACGCCACGTTGCACCACAGACTGTCCAGGAGTTGGCGGATGCTTTAGTCCAGGTCTGGGAGGAGATCCCTCAGGAGACCATCCGCCACCTCATCAGGAGCATGCCCAGGCATTTTAGGGAGGTCATACAGGCACGTGGAGGCCACACACACTACTGAGCCTCATTTTGACTTGTTTTAAGGACATTACATCAAAGTTGGATCAGCCTGTAGTGTTTTCCACTTTAATGTTGAGGGTGACTCCAAATCCAGACCTCCATGGGTTGATACATTTGATTTCCATTGATACTTTTTGTGTGATTTTGTTGTCAGCACATTCAACTATGTAAAGAAAAAAATATTTAATAAGATTATTTCATTCATTCAGATCTAGGATGTGTTATTTTAGTGTTCCCTTTATTTTTTTGAGCAGTGTACTGCTCCCTCATTTACTCAAGTGTTTCCATTATTTTGGCAGTTACCTGTACATTAATGTTCTGGCACTCCAAGCAGGCTCAATCAAACTCTGAATAAAAACACATACTATTCAAACCCAGGTCTGGTGGTGCTGACAGTGCTATTCAATATCATGAGTCCTCAGTCAGCCATGTGTGAGCTTTAATATTAGTGTGGACTACCGGTGAGTGCAGGTTACACCTCCAGACCCAGCTGGGGGCACATAGAGTGAGTTTATTGTGCATCGTTGAGCTGCCTGGCCACGGTAAGGATCTCCTTAGCCCCTTTACTCAGCAGTAGATTGGCCAGGTCTAGACCAAGCTTCTCAGAAGCATCCTGGGCCGGGCCTGGCATATTGTTCGCTGTGATGCCAGCACGCTGGACCCCCTCATCCACTTGCTCTTCCACCTACCACAGAGGAAAAACTATTTAAATAAACCAAATAAATATGCCCTGAGAAGGTGAGCTGATATGTTTAATGAGAAGAGTTCACTTGTGTTCTGACTGGGAGTTAGAAATCAGTAGTCTGACCTTATTGTCTGAAGCAATGCCGGTCTGCATGGTCTCCTTGAGACCGTCTGAACCATCCAGGCTGTACACTGCACCCGTCAGGTAGAGCTGGGGTTAATAGAACACAACAGTTACAAAAACATTCACGCAGGTACGCAACCATGGATATGCAATGACACACGCACACGTTAGCAAATGTCATAAGCCCTTACCTGAGAATCCTTGACTTCAGTGTGGACAGCAACTGGTACACTGCAACCCCCCTCCTACAACAAGCGAAAGTGATTACACTGGAGTGTAGACAGTCAAATATAAATGGGACATACAAGAAAATATAGACAATTGGTTAAAGGGGGTAATCTGCAGTTGCTGCATAATTTTTTTAAATGATAAATTAATACAATAAAATTAAATGGTATTCGTCACATGCTTCGTAAACAATAGGTGTAGACTAACAGTGAAATGCTGACTTATGGGCCATTCCCAACAATGCAGAGAAAATAAAATAGAGAAATAATAGAAAAGTAATACCACGTAATAATAAAAGTAATAATAAATACACAATGAGTAATGATAACTTGGCTATATACACTTGGTACCAGTACCGAGTCGATGTGCAGGGGTATGAGGTAATTGAGGTAGATATGTACATACTGAATAACTAGGAATAAAGTGATTATTCAACAGGACAGATAATAAACAGCAGCAGCAGCGTATGTTATGAGCCAAAAAAAGGGTCAAAGCAGATAGTTAAATAGTTAACCAATAGCTACCTGGACTAACTATACTGAACATAAATATAAACGTAACATGCAACAATTTCAAAGATTTTACTGAGTTACAGTTCATATAAGGATATCAGTCAATTTAAATAAATAAATTAGGCCCTAATGTATGAATTTTACATGACTGCGCAGGGGTGCAGCCATGGGTGGGCCTTGCAGGGCATAGGCCCACCCACTTGGCAGCCAGGCCCACCCACTGGGGAGCCAGGCCCAGCCAATCAGAATGTGGAGGTCCTGGGCTGGCGTGGTTACACGTGGTCTGCGGTTGTGAGGCCGGTAGGACGTACTGCCAAATTCTCTAAAACAACGTTAGAGGCAGCTTATGGTAGAGAAATTAACATTAAATTATCTGGCAACAGCTCTGGTGGACATTCCTGCAGTCAGCATGCCAATTGCACGCTCCCTCAAAACTTGAGACATCTGTGGCATTGTGTTGTGTGACAAAACCGCACATTTTAAATTGGCCTTTTACTGTCCCCAGCACAAGGTGCACCTGTATAATGATCATACTGTGGATGGATTATCTTGGCAAACGAGAAATGCTCACTAACAGGGATGTAAACAAATTTGTGCACAAAATTTGAGCTAAATAAGCGTTTTGTGCGTATGGAAAATTTCAGGGATTTTTTTTTCAGCTCATGAAACATGGGACCAACACATCACATGTTGCGTTTATATTTTTGTTCAGTTTATTTAGCAGTCTTATGGCTTGGGGGTAGAAGCTGTTCAGGGTCCTGTTGGTTCCAGACTTGGTGCATCGGTACCATTTGCCGTGCGGTAGCAGAGAGAACAGTTTATGACTTGGGTGGCTGGATGCATGAAGTTTTAGGGTCTTCCTCTAACACCGCCTGGTATAGAGATCCTGAATGGCAGGGTGCTCGGCCCCAGTGATGTACTGGTATACTGATGTACTGTAATGATTTATACCCATTGATTCTCGTGGAATATAATTTATAAATACCTCATGAGCTTAGTTCAACTGTCGTACCCCACTGGAACACAAAATATAAGCTTGCCTCCAAACATGCTTAAAACTATCATTTTTAAATCTTAGATGGTCAGTCCTTGCATTCATAGCTCTGTCTACGAATTTGTGAGTGGTTACATTTCTCCAGACCCATCCCTCAGCCTTTTACCAAAATAAAGGTGGGCTGAATGCTTTGTGATTGTTTCAATTCCGGATTGCCCCTTTAAGTACTGTTTATGTGACATAGTTATAAAGCCTAACATTATTTTAATTTTTGTACTGTAACGTCTTCTACTTTCACTTGCAATTGTACCTCAAAGGCCGGTTTCCAAGACAAAGATTAAGCCTCGTCCTAGACTAAAAAGTCCTTTAAATGGTGATTCTCCATTGAGCATGCTTTCTAGTCCAGGACTAGGCCTAGGCTAATCTGTGTCTGGGAAACTGGTCCTTTATGAGTATCTATATTAAGTAGCATCGACAATGCACTAGCAGCCAACAATTCACAGATACAGTGGACACACTATAATAAAACATCTAGGAGACAGAGTGAGACTTGCCAGTCGTCTGAGGAAGGCTCGCTCTGCTATACAGCGCAGGACCGTGTTGGGGTCGTGCAGAACAGACACCATCTCCAGGATGTCCTTGTCTCTGGCCCGCACCTCAATGGCAAGTGCCCCCTGGAACACAGCCAAGCAATGGACCCTCAGTCAGTTAAGACCACGCTGAAAATTCTAATCCTCACATATACAGTGCCAAAAGGGGTCTTGGCCGAAGGCCTGGTGATAATGGGTTATTAACTCTGATATACCCTTTCAGGGTAAAATATTCAGTTTTAACAACTGTTTAGCGTTTTTTGTTATTACACAATGGAATAAGGACCACAGGTATAAGAGTTAAAGTTGCCAATTTTTCCTTCATAAAATACATCTACCCACCTGTCCAACAGCGTACATACAGTCCTCAGGGCCCAGGATCTGCAAATGCAAAGACACAAATTAAAGATACAGTGCATTTGGAAAATATTCAGAGCCCTTCACTTTTTCCACATTTTGTTACATTACAGCATTATTCTAAAAATGATAAAATTGTTTTTTTCCCCTCATCAAATCTACACACAATACCCCATAATGACGAAGCAAAAACTGGTTTTTAGAAATTTTAGCAAAATGTTTATTTATTTAACTGAAATACCACATTTACATAAGTATTCAGACCCTTTACTCAGTACTTTGTTGAAACACCTTTGGCAGTGATTACAGCCTTGAGTCTTCTTGGGTATGACGCTACAAGCTTGGCACGCGTATTTGGGGAGTTTCTCCCATTCCTCTCTGCAGATTCTCTCAAGCTCTGTCAGGTTGGATGGGGAGTGTCGCTGCACAGCTATTTTCAGGTCTCTCCAGAGATGTTCGATCGGGTTCAAGTCCGGGCTTTGGCTGGGCCACTCAAGGACATTCAGAGACTTGTCCCGAAGCCACTTCTGCGTTGTCTTGGCTGTGTGCTTAGGGTCGTTGTCCTGTTGGAAGGTGAACCTTCGCCCCAGTCTGAGGTCCTGAGCACTCTGGAGCAGGTTTTCATCAAGGATCTCTCTGTACTTTGCTCCATTCATCTTTCCCTCGATCCTGACTAGTCTCCCAGTCCTTGCCACTGAAAATCATCCCCACAGCATGATGCTGCCACCACCATGCTTCACCGTAGGGATGGTGCCAGGTTTCCTCCAGACGTGACGCTTTGCATTCAGGCCAAAGAGTTCAATCTTGGTTTCATCAGACCAGAGAATCTTGTTTCTCATGGTCTGAGTCCTTTAGGTGCCTCCTGGCAAACTCCAAGCGGGCTGTCATGTGCCTTTTACTGAGGAGTGGCTTCTGTCCGGCCACTCTACCATAAAGGCCTGATTGGTGGAGTGCTGCAGAGATGGTAGTCCTTCTGGAAGGTTCTCCCATCTCCACAGAGGAACTCTGGAGCTCTGTCAGAGTGACCATCGGGTTCTTGGTCACCTCCCTGACTAAGGCCCTACTCCCCCGATTGCTCAGTTTGGCCAGCACTAGGAAGAGTCTTGGTGGTTACAAACTTCTTCCATTTAAGGATGATGGAGGCCACTGTGTTCTTGGGGACCTTCAATGCTGCAGAAATGTTTTGGTACCCTTCCCCAGATCTGTGCCTCGACACAATCCTGTCTCGGAGCTCTACGGACAATTCCTTCGACCTCATGGCTTGGTTTTTACTCTGACATTTACTGTCAACTGTGGGACCAGAATATAGACAGGTGTGTGCCTTTCCAAATCATGTCCAATCAATTGAATTTACCACAGGTGGACTCCAATCAAGTTGTAGAAACATCTCAAGGATGATCAATGGAAACAGGATGCACCTGAGCTCAATTTCGAGTCTCATAGCATAGGGTCTGAATACTTATGTAAATAAGGTATTTCTGTTTTTTATTTTTCAATGAATTTACACACATTTCTAAAAACCTGTTTTCGCATTGTCATTATTGGGTATTCTGTGTAGATTGCTGAGATTAAAAAATAAATAAAACATTCAGAATAAGGCTGTAACGTAACAAAATGTGGAAAAAGTAAAGGGGTCTGAATACTTTCCGAAGGCACCGTATACAGTAGGCTTACATATTGTCTAAAAAACACATACAATTTAATCTTGATGAATTAAGATTAATCTTGATTTATCTCTATGGTATGGACAAGGTGTTGTAATGTGGAGTGTTGGATGTAGCTACCTGGCTGACTCGGCTCTCCCAGCCCATGCGACAGAGTCCAGCTGCAGCCAGAATAATGGCAGAGAAGTCGTCCTTTTCATCCAGCTTCTTCAACCTTGTGTTGAGGTTTCCTCGCTGGAAAAAACACACTAAGGAAACAAACTCACAACTCTCTATAGATGTATTCATTACTGATATGATGTGCATCAGATTCGAAATAAAGATTCTGTTTTGATCTTTCGCTATACTGTGAGTGGCAGTGAGAGAAAGTAGCAGTGAGAGAAAGGATACAATATCTTTAAACTCCAGGTGGGGGAATCTTTTCTTTAGCTGAGCAGCCCGTCGCAGGGAACTTGTGCCTATCACACTATGAAGAAAACCCATCAAGATCAATGTCGAGCCACTCCTTTGAAACAGAATGGAAAATAATCTTCAAACAATGTCATGAGTAAAATTCAACTGTGTTTCGTACCTCTTGTCGGGCAGGGTGTCGAGGGATTTTCCCATGTTTTTGGGATGCAAGACCACTGCGTCATGGGGGTTCTCCCGCCTTAAAAGAATAGGAAGCAAAAAAACGATTTACCATGAAAATATCGGAGTCGATATTCAGATAGTGATTCACTCTAGTGCGCTTGGAGTATTCAAAATAAATGTATATACACATAGCTGGCTAGCTAGATCATGATTTCAAATCTACATTATCAATTAAATCTATGTGTAGGAACCTGTAAAAACTTTGAAAGAAAGATCTTTAAATATATTACAATATGTGAGTAAAACTGATAGTGTTTCACACCAAATCAGTATGTTCAAAGGTTTGAACACCAACAAAAGAGTCCCAAATGAATTAGGACAGTGTGTTTGATTTCTCTGTGGATCCTTACAGAGGCACTATTGTGTCGACTTACTTTAGCACAGCTCCTATGGTAAAGCCAGGAGGTAGAGTTGTGGGCAAGTCCTTCAAAGAGTGGACCACCAAGTCTACCCTATAGGAGACACAACACAACAGAGTCATTTATTTAGCAACACTTCAGAGCGAAGACTCTGGACATAAACACCTGCACAGATCAAAGTCTTGACGACATCAATGGTTTTGTCTGAAGTTTTGAAGCTACTCAACATGTATGCCATTACATTGTAATAAAGGAAGTACGTCAACAGCAGTAGCTTTCCAGATTAGGGCTGATAGTAATGTAGCCTACAGTTTGAATGTACAGTGCCTAGTGAGTGTCTCCTCACCCCTTGCACAGTCTCCACATTTTGCTGCCTTTAAATGAAAATTGATTAAATTCGATTTTTTTCCTACTGATCTACACAACCAACTCCACATTTCCGAAGTGAAAGAAAGTTATAGAATATTTTCCAAATTAATGAAAAATAAAAAACAAAGATGTCTTGATTGCGTATGTCTTTACAGCCCAGAGTTAATACTTGGTGGAAGCACCTTTGGTAGTCATTACAGCAGTGAAACAATTTGAATCAGATTCTACAAACTTTGCAAAACTCTAAGGGCAACATGTAGCCATAGATTTTGTCAAAATGTCTCAAGCTCAGTACATTTGGTTGGGAGTCATTGATGGACAGCAATATTCAAACCTTGTCTCAGATTTTCAAGCAGATTTAAGTCAGGACTGAGACTGGACCATTCAGGAACACTCAACACCTATTGTAAAGCCATTCTGATGTGTGCTTGGCATTACAATTTGTGTACTGTCCCGCTGAAAACTAAAACTCTATCCCAGGTTTAGGTATTCAGAAGCCTGAGGCAGGGTTTTGTGTAACTTTATATGTGGGCTTTTCTCCTTTCATATATTAATATATTTTTTGTATTTTACCCCCTTTTTCGATCTTGTCTCATCGCTGCAACTCCCCAACGGGCTTGGGAGGTGAAGGTCGAGTCATGCGTCCTCCAAAACATGACCCGCCAAACCGCGCTTCTTAACACCCGCCCGCTTAACCAGGTAGCCAGCCGCACCAATGTGTCGGAGGAAACGCCGTTCACCTGACGACCGAGGTCATCCTGCAGGCACCCGGCCCACCACACGGAGTCGCAAGAGCGCGATGAGCCAAGTAAAGCCCCCCGGCCAAACCCTCCCCTACCCGGACGATGCAGGGTAAATTGTGCTCCGCCCTATGGGACTCCCGATCACGGCCGGTTGTGATACAGCCCAGGATCGAACCCAGGACTGTAGTGACGCCTCTAGCACTGTGATGCAGTGCCTTAGACCGCTGCTCCACTCAGGAGGCCCCTTTCATATTTTTTTTATCCTGAAAAACTCCCCAGTCCCTGCCGGTGACAAGCATACCCATAACCTGATGCTGCCACCACAATACTCGAAAACACATATGATTAACAACATTGTATTCACTCCACATTACTAACCTGTATGACAAAGTGAAAATAATGAAGCCTATTTTAGAAAAGCCACTCCAAATCATCCATTCTGTTTGCAACAAGGCTGTGAAGTAATACTGCAAGATAACACTGCAAAGAAATTGACTTTTTGGCCTAAATTAAAAACTACAGGCTTGGGTCAAATCCAATACAAACACAACACAGAGTCAAGCATTGTGGTGGCAGCATCATGTTATGGGTATGCTTGTCACCGGCAGGGACTAGGGAGTTTGTCAGGATAAAATAAAATATGAAAGGAGCAAAGCCCAGGTAAAAAGTTAGAGGAAGACCCGCCTCAGTCTTCTGAAAAGCTAACCAAGGGATAGAGTTTAATTCTTCAGCGGGACAAACACACACTTTTTTTGTCAAAGACACACCAGAATGGCTTTTCAAGAGGTGAGTATTCATGAGTGGTCCAGCCTCAGTCCTGACTTGAATTTGCTTGAAAATCAGAGACAAGGTTTGAATATTGCTGTCCATCAATGACTCCCACCCAAATTTACTGAGCTTGAGCCATTTTGACAAAAACAATTAATAAATGTTGCCCTTAGAGTTGTGCAAAGTTGGTAGAATCGTATTCAAAATGATTCACAGCTGTAATGGCTACCAAAGGTGCTTCCAACAAGTGTTAACTCTGGGGTGTGAAGACATACGCAATCAATACATCAACATTTTTTAAATTAATTTTGAACATTTTCTATTATATTTCTTTAACATTGAAAATTTGGAGTAGGTTGTGTAGATCGATAGGAAATAAATCAAATGTATTCCCATTTGTGATTACATTTTAAGGCAGCAAAATGTGAAGACTGTACAAGGGTTGTGTAGACCTTCACTAGCGACTGTCTATTACAAGGCTTATTCACACACAAGAGACCACTATAATCACAATTTTTTTGACAACAACATTTTTCTTGACAACACCCAAGCCTGAAGTGGATCCAGCTGAAATGCCAGCTCCCGATGACAAAATTAGACTTACTCGTTCCTCTCCAGAGCAGTCTCCAATTCTTTGGTGAAAAGGCTCTTCTCTCCAATCTGCATTTAGAAAGCAAATAGGTTACTAACTGTTAACCCCATAACATTTTCAGTTCAGACCATAAGTTTATATGTACACAATGGAGAAAATACTGTATATTCTCATGCCAGTGTTTTTTGCACACTACTGAGTCCAGTAAAATGAACAATTTGGGAACAATTTAGTTCTCATGAGGCACGCTTTAGTATATAAACAGATTTACCTTTGATAATGCTGTGTCAAGGATTTTGTCCCCTGTTGTTGTCATGCCAACTGAAACAGAAAGACAAGGACATATTCAAAGTGATATAGTCATTTAATTAATGTATTGTACATATCTTATTGGTGATGCATCTCCATAGTCATAGATTACTGCACTATAAGTAACAGAACATACAGGTAACTGCAAAAATAAAGGAAACACCAACATAAAGTGTCTTAATAGGGTGTTGGGCCAGCACGAGCCAGAACAGCTTTATGCACCTTGGCATAGATTCTACAAGTGTCTGGAACTCTATTGGAGGGATGCAACACCATTCTTGGGGCGGCAGGTAGCTTAGTGGGTAAGAGCGTTGTGCCAGTAACCGAAAGGTCGCTGGTTCTAATCCCCGAGCCGACTAGGTGAAAAATCTGTCGATGTGCCCTTAAGCAAGGCACTTAACCCTAATTGCTCCTGTAAGTCGCTCTGGATAAGAGCGTCTGCTAAATGACTAAAATGTAAATGTAAATGTAATTCTTCCACAAGAAATTTAGTGTTTTGTTGATGGTGGTATAAAACGCTGTCTCAAGCGCCGCTCCAGAATCTCCCATAACTCTTAGATTGGGATGAGATCTGGTGACTGAGACGACCATGGCATATGGTTTACATCGTATTCATGCTCATCAAACCATTCAGTGACCACTCTGCCCTGTGTATGGGGGAACTGTTATCCTATGGCGGCATAGCCATGGAAGCCCAAAAATTGCCTAAATAATGGCCTGCCCAGCCTTTTTATACATGACCCTAAGCATGATGGGATGTTAATTGCTTAATTAACTCAGGAAACACATATATGTGGAAGCACCTGCTTTCATTGTACTTTGTGTCCTTCATTTACTCAAGTCTTTCCATTATTTTGGCAGTTACCTGTATAAAACCTTTTTTTCATACACTCTTAGAAAAAATGGTGCCAAAAGGGTTCTTCGGCTGTCCCCATAGGAGAACCCTTATTGGTTCCAGATAGAACCCTTCTGGGTTCTAAGTAGAACTATTTTGGTTTCCAAGTAGAGTCCTCTGTGGAAAGGCTTCTACATGGAACACAAAAGGGTTCTTCAAAGGGTTCTCCTATGCGGACCGCCAAAGAACCCTTTTAGGTTCTAGATAGCACCTTTTTTTATAAGAGTGTATTGCGGGACACCTGGACTCACCTATTTCTAAGTGGACATCGGGGTACAGTCCCTTCAGCTTTTCTGCAATGCTGTCCGTCTGAATACGAGCCAGCTGAGGTCAACAAATTAACAGAAATCAATTCAATTTGGATGACATAATTTGTGTGTCTGCATTTTGGATGGTTGGTTTCTAGCTAGTTCACTTCTTGGATAATATTGAATATAATATTCAAGAAGCAAATATTCAGCCGTGCGTCACCAAATCAGTGGGACATGAGCATAAGAAGCTGTAGCAAAAGGCTAGACATTACTGAAGCAGTGAACAAACTATCTCTGTTGCAGGAGGTGCAGAAGTCCCTGACTGCTGTATCTGAGGGAACAGAGAGGGGAACCTTATCTGATAAGGAGTTGCCACGCTCTGTGCCCCCCATTCAAAAGCTTAAGCTGTTTCGCCATTCAAAAGTTTAACTCTACAGTAGTTTTACTGACACTGGAAAAATAGTTAGTGTGAAATGACATTACCTTAAAAAAAAAAAAAAAATGCTATTTGGTTCCACTCAACCACCAAAGGTATCTTACCTGGCTCTTTCGGGTTCCAATTCGTATGACCCGGCTAACTTTCCCATTCCCATCCTGTTGGAAAAACATGAAAGCAATACATTACAACAGCCATTTTTCCAATAATGTTTTTTTTTTTCTACTTGTAGTTGCAGTTCATGGCAGTTATTCCCTTCGTATTATGTCAACTCCTTTCACTGTAAGCCACATTTAACTGCTCCATATAACAAAAATATATATAAACTCTGCTTAAATTGCTTTCCTCTTACCCTGATGTACTTATAAGGTCCCTCCATAGTTCTCAGTAAACCTTAGCTTCTCCACGCAGAGCAGCACTTTGTGTCGTCTGTAGAGCTGTGAAAGCCTGCTGTGTCTATGTGGGGAGCAGGGGCAAGTCATATAGCCTAGCCCTACAGATACTGAACAACTATGCCTCTTAACTTCCTACACCCCCATTTCCCTGGTCCTAGCTGATAAGTCAAGAGTGCCGATTCATTGTGTCAGTTATTATGAGCAGGGAGGGGTAGTGATGGACTTTAGAAAGATCATTTGTTTAGGTATTTTCCAAATGGTTATGAAATTGACATGTACTGTATGTATGTGGAAAGTACCGATATGAAAAGGATAGATTTTTCTGTTTTAATCTGATCCCATTCAAAGCTGGCAACCTTTAGGTTTTATAGGACAAGACAAGAGTTGACCCACTGGATGATGCAAACATATAGTACAGCAGCTATAGAAGCTCTGACAGGCAGCAACATCATATTATGCAGTTATTTACAGTTAATTTAATGAATGAACTCCCATAATTTCTATTGCAGGAACTGTCAACCTGCCATTAGAAAGGAATAGCTAAGACATAACATTACATTACATTAGCTTCTAATCTACAGGTTCAATGGGTGTGGCTGCTGATGGTGAGGCAAACGTTATTTGTAATGAAACCCTTTGATATATGAGATGTATTCTCCAATGGTAGAGCTCCGAGGTGCAGAAAGGCGCGTGAGTAAACCAATCAGGGCGTTCCGGGTTGGCTGTAAAAACGGCGCATGCCTCACTGCGCGGAATATTATCACTGAGGTATGAATGTTATGAAAGAGTGCTAGCTAACTAGCCAAGTCTCTCACCTGGAAATTATTCTCTCTCTCGACGTCTTAGAGTGGCAGTAATGATCAGCGAGTATTGTCTTGGTCAGTGACAATTATTCCCGACCTGCAATCCATGAGAATATATCTAATTCCTTGTAAACAGGGATGAAAAGGGCATATTATTATTTATTATTTTAATTAGGGTAAATTGTGCCGACTGCCGGTGCCCTTCTGACGTCACGCCACGGAATTTCATTTAACTTCCGTGCGCTTTGGCTGCGTTCACGAACAGCTAAAAATGCTACTTGCAAATGTGTTCTTGGTCACACAGTAACCGTTTGAAAACAGCCCTATTTGTTGATTTTCTTATTAAGGTGTTTTATCGATTTAAAGTTCATTTCACTAGGAAAATGAGCCAACTTACTAAGAATGGCCTTTTTTGTACACTGACAATTTATAAGTAAAATGTGCGCAGCTGACCACTGTCTTCTATCGAGACCATTGTCATTGAGCTATAAAAGAAAGGGTCAAGACTGGAGAGCTAGCTACTTTCTATTTAGCCTATTTCTAGTTTTTTTTCTCTTTACAAAAACTTGTTCAAGCCAGAGATAGATTAGATGGATATAACCCGTTTTAGCATGGACATTGCCATTGAGGGCTTCCATCATTCAAAGTAGTCAACTGGGTCGTGATTCCTATGAGTTGGGAGCAATCAGCCAATCAAGAAGAAGAAAATGGAATACTTTAAAATGGAGATAGCCTCAATGGCGCTGCCCTGGATGTCGATTAAGGCAGCCCCTCGCACCTCTCTGATTCAGAGTGGTTGGGTTAAATGCGGAAGACGCATTTCGGTTGAATGCATTCAGTTGTGTAACTGACTAGGTATCCCCTTTCCTTTCCATGCTATCATAGACGCTATAATGGCACAGATACAAAGATAAGTCCTCTATCGAAGCGGCAGGGAGGGATGGTGATGAGCTGAGACAGGCGGTAAAATGACGGACAAGAAAAAGAGGAAGAAAGTAAAACATATTATGAATAAATATGGAGTGGGGGATTGCACAATCCTTCTGGAAGATCTGGTGAAGGAGAAGATGGTGGACAAGAAAAAAAGGAGAAAAGTGGAATATGTTTTGAGTGAATATGGAATGGAAGATCTCATAGAACTTTTGGAAGAGCTGGAGGAGTAAATTGAACGTGACGAGAGTGAGGATGAATTAACTGTGGTGGCAGGTGCAGTGATGACTGCTGAGAAGAAGTTGAGTGTCGAGGAAAGCAGTGTGGTGAGGGAGGTTGGCGTCAAGTGCAAAAAGAGGGATACATGCTCCAGTAGTTCAGAGATGGAACCTGGCGAGAGTGAGGATGAAGTACCTGCGGTGAGGACCGCCGAGTTCAGGCCTCGTCCCGAGGATGATAAGGATGATTCTGGCCCAGTGGGAGTGAGATTTATAGAGAGAATGGATCCTTGCATTTTGGCTGATCCATATGTGGTGTCAGGTTGAGTGGAGAAGAGGTTGGTGAAGGTAACTCGGAGTGGACTCGTGATGATTTATTGTGTTTCCTCCGCCCAGAGGGAGCGGGCACTCCGGATTACACGATTAGGAATTGTGACTTGCTTTGCTCTTCGAATCAGGGTGCTGTTGAAAGGAGTGATAACGGGGTTGCATTAAGTGTTGAGGGGGAGCAATTGAAATAGAAGATTCCCGGTGTCTGCGATGCCCTTCGTTTGGCGAGACGTAGATCCGGTGGAGAGCATGGGGAAACGGAGAAGACATTGTCTGTCATGTTGAGTCTATACCAGATTATGTCAAGGTAGGAAGTGTCAGTTGTCCCGTGAGAGTTTTTGTTCCGACAACACTACGGTGTTTTAGGTGTCAAGTTTATGGGCATGTTGCAGCAGTGTGTAGGAGGGAGATGCCTAGATGTGAGAAGTGTGCCGGAGGGCATGAGATGAAGGAATGTGTGGTATCAGTGGAGAAAGTTATACAGTATGTGTTAGTTTTGGGGGTGCCCATGGGGCTGGAGATCAGAGGTGTCCGGTGAGAGAAAGGCAGATTGAGGTAGCCAGGGTTAGAGTAGTACAGAAAGTGTCTTATGCCGAAGCAGTGAAGAGAGTGGTAGAGAAAGATGGGTACAGTGTGAGGGATCCTGAGAGGATTTGTGTGAGTAGGCAAAGACCAAGAGAGAGTGATGGGAATAATATGTGCTTCAGTAAGGTGGGCTTTTTAGCATTATAGCCATGGCTGTCAATTGTATTGCAGAAATGGATCGAAAGTCACAGAAAATAGAGGTTGTGGTGGCAGAGAAGTACTTGGGATTGCGAGGATTTACTGCAATACAGCTGCAGGGGGTGTTGAGTAATAGTGTTATGTACTCTCAGACCATGGGTCTGGAATAGGACTAGATATGGTTAAGTAATGGAATGCAGTGGTGGATTATTTAGAGAGTGCTAATAGTTGGCAGGGCAATTTAACTTTTTCCCAACTTTGTATTACCGCATCAAATAATGTAATGTAGGTAGGCCGTGAATGGCCTCACACACCAGTACACTAGGTGGCGGTGTATGAACCTAAAAGTTGGATGCGATCCGCCAACCAAATTCCAAAGAAGAGTATCTATCCAAAAGGTTTTATAACTAAACCGAAATAGACCACAGCCTGTCGTTTCCAATGGGAACAAGTGAGTCATAGTGGGCAGAACACGCAAAGAAGTGGGCAGAGCCAAGCACGAGCTAGCGAGATCCTATATTTCCGTTAGGGAAGGCTTACTCTGTGAAGTGCGCATGTGCAATAACTCAATTCGCCTTTGCGCTCCTTCTAAACAACGCGATTTTTAAAAACGTTTGTAAAGTGTAAAGTCTACAAAACTTAGTTCACTCTGTTCATAACATATTCTAGTTTTGGGAACAGAAAACTGTATTGAGATCAAATGTTTCATCGATGAGAAAATGTGCAGAATCTCGGCCAAAATCCATCTCGTTCCATCTTCTCCCACTGCTGGCCAGTTGGCTTCCTGTCACTACCAAATTTGGTAGATCAAATATTTGGTAGTGAGTGGAAATGCCAAGCGGATGCTTCACATTTATACATCCGGTGAAATATCTGTCTCATTGTTCTATCTGTGATCTATCTCTATGGTTCAAGCACACATCGCGCAACATTTGACGTTGTGAAGTTTTCCACGACAAAGCGAGCGAGTGGTTTATCAAGGAAGCAACTCCTCTGGTTGGAGACGTGGCTCTGCCTAGCTGCCATATTGAAGCAACCCACGGTGAAGCACTACTAGCAACAAACAGCTTAGCTAGCTATCCAACTATATTTTCGTTCTAAAGGCGCTTTAGATATACTGGAACTCGACTGAGCAAACACCATCGGAGATTGAAGATCGTTTTCCTAAATAGAGACCAAAAATGGTGAGCACAGAGACACATGTCAAGGCTTTATCTTTTCCGCTTTAGCTTGATCATGACAACAAACATTAGCTTGCTATCATTAGCTAGCCCCGCCTTGGCACAATGAAATTAAAAACAAATCAAACTTCACTTGCCAAACAACCAAAGGTAGCCAGTCAAGGTTATTAGCTAACTTAACTATGTAATGCTACTATTACTTAGCAGCTATGTATGTAACGTATCGACGTTAGGAAGCTAGCTAAGTTAACTAGGTAACTTAACGTTACCACAAATGTCAGCTACTAGTGCTTGGTGTCAGTTCAGTTAGCTAACGCTAGCTGGCTAAATTTACTAGCTAACTAGGTAGCAAGCTAGCTACAATTTAACTAAGTTAGCTAGATCGATATTTGCATTTCACAGGTTGTCTACTGTTGGCTGTCTGCTAACTGTGTTAAGCTATGTTGGCTTGTAACGTTAAATACGTGGCCTTACTAGGCTAGTTAACTAACTAACTAGCTAGCTAATTATCAAGATATGTCAACCAATGGATCGTGGCTGTTTGACAGTGTCATTGATTTGCACAAGGTAATCTAGTAAATTAAGTCGTTTGGATCAATACGTTATCATGCCTTGCTCCTGGTATTCTGTGATGGTAAGTGACTGAAGGGGACTGTTCACCTATAGTAAATTGTAGCCAGCATATTCCGACCCTACCTTTTACACTTGTTTACACACTGAGCTGTACTTGAGCTGTACTGGGGTCAGAACGCAATCCTGGTTACATTAAGACACCATTGCGCTTGGGTGAGATATGGGTCAGAAAACGTACCTCAATGCAGGGATGGGATATGCCACTGTACTCCAAATTGTACCTTTCCACACTGATACATCAAGAAAATTGAAATACTGCAATTTTTCCTGGAAAACTGCCCATTTGTCCTCATGCTAACTAGCAGTGGCATATCCCGTCCCTGCATTGAGGTACGTTTTCCGGATCATATCTTGAGCTGGCTCCACAGTGTCTTAATTTAACCACAATTGCTTTCTTACCCCAGCGCAGCTCAGTGTAAACCAGCGCAACGGTAGGGTCGGAATCTGCTTTCTAAGTAAATTGGCACATAACTGCCTTTCTTGGCCAACATATTTGTACCACTTATGGTTACCCTGTCTATCACTCTGTCATCATTAATGAAGACATCCCACTTATGAACGAATGTTTGTGATTCTCTCTGCTCCCTGCAGGTGCTTTTGGCAGCGGCGGTGTGCACCAAGGCAGGCAAAGCCATCGTGTCACGGCAGTTTGTGGAGATGACCCGGACGCGTGTTGAGGGCCTCCTGGCTGCCTTCCCCAAGCTCATGGGCTTGGGCAAGCAGCACACGTTTGTGGAGACGGAGAGCGTGCGCTACGTCTACCAGCCCTTGGAGAAGCTCTACATGGTGCTGATCACCACCAAGAACAGTAACATCCTGGAAGACCTGGAGACACTACGGCTCTTCTCACGTGTGGTATGATACGATCCAACACATCTTTATTGATCCATTACACAGAGACAATGGAAATTGTTCATTTTGCGGTCATACTATCCAGGACCCACCACACAACATACCCACAAACACGACAGGCTGGGAGCAGCACAGGGGATAACCCTACGCTGTAACAGCCCACTGCCGCTTACGAGTTCAAAATTCATCCATCCCACCATTAACTTCAAATGGGATCATATCCCACTGTAAACTAGAAAGGTATTATGACTGTTGGTTTGATATTGAAGCATTCAGTTGTGTTTTTCTCTTTTCAGATCCCAGAGTACTGCCGTGTGCTGGAGGAAGGGGAGATCTCAGACCACTGTTTCGACCTGATATTCGCCTTCGACGAAATCGTGGCCCTGGGCTACAGGGAGAACGTCAACCTGGCCCAGATCCGCACCTTCACTGAGATGGACTCTCACGAGGAGAAGGTGTTCCGGGCAGTCAGAGAGGTGAGACACTTGTAGCTAAAATGCCCATAACGTCCAGAAGACGTGTGTGTGACATTAGCTTATAGTAACCATGATTTGAACGTTTTTCCTCATCTGCTCGGCCCCACAGACCCAGGAGCGAGAGGCCAAGGCAGAGATGCGGCGAAAGGCCAAAGAGCTGCAGCAGATCAGGCGAGACGCAGAGCGCTCGGGGAAGAAGGTGCCGGCCTTCGGCGGCTTCGGCAGCGCCGGGATGAGCAGCATGTCCTCAGGGTCCATCATCATAGACACCATCATCGAACCCGAGAAACCCAAGATGGCTCCCGTCCCAGTCAGGTACAGAAATGATGGAATTTAGGTGTTGAATTTGATTGTGTGTATAATTGTCTTAGACTGTGCTCCAATACACAGTGATTGGCAGATAGGGCCCAGAGTTTCTCCTGATAACGTGACCAGGGTGGGAAATTAACTTTTTGGTCCAACAGCCACTGCGCCAGACACATTTTTTTGTTGCCATAATTACACCAAAAATCACGAAGGCTGAGCATGCTTTGTAATGTTTCTAAAACAAGAAATGTGTTAGTAGTAAGAAGTAATGTGGTATTGCTCCATTCAATTTCATTTTTGTGACCTGAGTCTTTTAACTAATGTATGTTAAAAGCAATCATTTAGTTACAATAGTTAAACAGTTCTACAACTCAACATTAAGAATCAACAAAGTGCCTGCCCTGTCACAAAATGCCGAGTGATACGACTTATTTATTATTATTATTAGTTCAGGGCTCAAACACTGACATTTTTTACAAGGAGTACATAAGTTGATATTTATGAGAACACAAATAAATTGAGGAGCACAATTAAAATATGCGAGTGTTTTAATGATAAGACATTACTAAAAGTTTATGAATAAAATGTTTTTGGAGTGTTCCATGCTCAATCAAGCACAATGTACCCTGAAATATTTGAGTCATTAGGTGAGACAAATGTTCAGCTGCTCCTTTAAGGGGGGCCATTACCGTGGTAACTGCACTCAGCGTCTGTCAGAGAAGATTGAGAATTTCTGCGCTAGCAACAGACAGTTGCAGCAAACTCTAAATAATATTGGAATGACAACCTAGCGTGTGAACAAAACGATGTAACTAGACAAGAAACATGAGGACAAAGTCACACTTTAGTAGCCTTTCGTCAATTCGACCAACTTCTACATTTGGACTTTGGATTGAAAAAAACTGTTCCCAAATGCTTTGTGTAACCATCCACCAATGTGGCTGGTGAAATAAATGATTTCCAGTCAATGCCCCAAATTCTACCCGCATTTAGCGGGTGTTGATTTCCCACCCTGTGCCGACGACACAACAGTGGTAGGCCTGATCACCGACAACGATGAGACAGCCTATAGGGAGGAGGTCAGAGACCTGGCCGTGTGGTGCCAGGATAACAACCTCTCCCTCAACGTGACCAAGAAAAGGAGATGATTGTGGACTACAGGAAAAAAACGAGGACTGAGCACGCCCCCATTCTTATCGACGGGGCTGTAGTGGAACAGGTTGAGAGCTTCAAGTTCCTTGGTGTCCACATCACCAACGAACTATCATGGTCCAAACACACCAAGACAGTCATGAAGAGGGCACGACAAAGCCTATTCCCCCTCAGGAGACTGAAAAGATTTCAAAAAATTATACAGCTGCACCATCGAGAGCATCCTGACTGGTTGCATCACCGCCTGGTATGGCAACTGCTTGGCCTCCGACCGCAAGGCACTACAGAGGGTAGTGCGTACGGCCCAGTACATCACTGGGGCCAAGCTTCCTGCCATCCAGGACCTCTATACCAGGCGGTGTCAGAGGAAGGCCCTCAGAATTGTCAAAGACTCCAGCCACCCTAGTCATAGACTGTTCTCTCTGCTACCGCACGGCAAGCGGTACCGGAGTGCCAAGTCTAGGTCCAAAAGACTTCTCAACAGCTTCTACCCCCAAGCCATAAAACTCCTGAACAGCTAATCATGGCTACCCGGACTATTTGCACTGCCCCCCCACCCCATCTTTTTACGCTGCTGCAACTCTGTTAATTATTTATGCATAGTCACTTTAACTCTACCCACATGTACATATTACTTCAACTACCTCAACTAGCCGGTGCCGCCGCACATTGACTCTGCACCGGTACCCCCCTGTATATATATAGCCTCCCTACTGTTATTTTATTTTGCTCTATTTTTCTCAACACTTTTGTTGTTTTATTCTACTTTTTTATTAAAAATAAATGCACTGTTGGTTAAGGGCTGTAAGTAAGCATTTCACTGTAATGTCTGCACCTGTTGTGTTCGGCGCATGTGGCCAATAAAATTTGATTTGATTTGAACTGACCATGAAAAACTCTGGGCCACAGATACAGAGGCTGGTACTGACGATCGTGTGTCTCCCACAGGCCAACCGGATCCAGCAAAGCCCTCAAGCTGGGCGCCAGGGGGAAAGAGGTGGACAACTTTGTGGACAAGCTCAGGGGGGAGGGGGAAACCATCACGTCCAACACAGGGAAAAGGCCTTCGCTTGCATCCAATGTCCTACCACCACCAGTTAATGTGGAGAGGTACATTATTCTTGTTTTAAAATTTTCATTTTTGATAGTAAGCCAAGTTTATGCATCTGTCTTTATCTTCCATTCAATGTCTGTGCATGTGCTTTACTATTGACATAATTCCCATGTGTGATTGCAATGTGTGTGATGATAACCTCAATCTTAACCTTGACACCTGTGTATGTTTTCCTCAGTGTCCACATGAGAGTTGAGGAGAAGATCAGCCTGACCTGTGGACGTGACGGCGGTCTACAGAACATGGAGCTCCTGGGCATGATCACCCTGAGAGTGACTGACGACAAGGTCGGCCGCATCCGTTTGATGGTCAACAACTACGACAAGAAGGGAGTACAACTGCAGGTGAGTTGTTCAGATCCAGACTGACCCATGACCTTTTGGAAATACTCCTGGATGGTGTTCAGTAGGGCACAACATTGCGAATCCAGTGTTCTTATTTGACTAGTAACCCCAGCACCATTTCAAAATGTTTCTCCCTGTGTGCTCCTACTGAACACGGCGCAATGTATTAGAAGATTTCTGTAACAATTCATCCCATATCAGAGATATAACGTATGTCCACTGTGTTGGAATTGATTGTATTTTCCCTGGTATTTAGACGCATCCCAACGTGGATAAGAAGCTCTTCACTTCAGACTCTGTGATTGGTCTGAAGAACCCAGAGAAGTCTTTCCCCCTCAACAACGATGTGGGGGTACTGAAGTGGAGGCTCCAAAGCACAGACGAGGCCCTCATACCTCTAACCAGTGAGTCTCATTCCAATGCCTTTCTCAACCTGTCATCCTACCGGCACCATCTGTGATCTGGAATTATTGTGGTATGTTTTATGATTTATTTAGTGTTAACTATAATCTATTTTTAAATGTCATTGCGCCTTGTTTTGTCTGTAGTAAACTGCTGGCCCTCAGAGAGTGCTACTGGCTGCGATGTGAACATTGAGTATGAACTGCAGGAGGAGAGCCTTGAACTCAACGATGTAGTTATTGCTATCCCAATCCCGTGAGTATATGGGTGATGAATTTTCTTGTAATGTGTTGAGACTGTATAACAACCTTGCTTGGTTCTCTTTTGGCTGGTTTCCCAGAGACAGATTAAACATAGCCCTGGACTAAGAAGTATGTGCAATGGAGTTCCTCCATTGAGGTAGTTTTTAGTCTAAGACTATGCTTCATTTGTGTCCGGTAAACCAGCCCAAAGTTGATGGTTGCGTTGTTTACAGTATTGGGTGTATTTCCTGGTGCAGGTCTGGAGTTGGGGCACCTGTGGTAGGAGATGTGGACGGAGAGTATAAGCACGACAGCAGACGGAACGTTCTAGAGTGGATCCTACCCGTCATAGATGCCAAAAACAAAAGCGGCAGCCTGGAGTTCAGTGTCACCGGGCAACCCAACGACTTCTTCCCCGTCAACGTGTCCTTCGTGTCCAAACGCAGTTACTGCGACATACAGGCAAGTTTCAGCTTTTTTACGTTGAAGCTTACTATGGACATTTAGTCCTACAGTCAATGATGGAACACAATGCTCTTGCTGACATTGTTATCCCTGCATTTCACTGGTCACATTGCCTTTTTCTCCTATTCCCTCAGGTTGCCAAAGTGACTCACGTAGAAGGAGACGCACCAGTAAAATTCTCTTTAGAAACTTCGTTCCTCGTCGACAAATACGAGATCCTGTAAAAAAATCTACGTCAAAGCTCCGGAGAAGAGAAAATACATACTTGCCTGCACACCCGCCTGTGTAACATTTGGGACTGTACACATCAACAGGACTCAGCCCTTCAAAAGCCCTTCCCGCGGCGGAGCGCATTATTGGTGTATTTATGTTTGTATGAGCGAGAAAAGGATCTACAGTATATTTAGAGTTCAATTTAACGAGCAGCGAAACATGCTGTTATTCGCCGAGGAGAGGCAGGAAGTCACAACACAATGACTAAAGGGGAAGCAGAGGAGAGAGATGGGTGGTGCTCTTGTTGAGGGGGGAACGGTACTAGCTACAGACAAGCATCAAGGACGTGTTCACTAGGACACACAACAGAAAATATTTCACAAAGTTTTGGAACGGAAAACGAAAAATGATTTATTTCTAATTTGCGGAAAACTAAAATTAGCTTTCTAATTATACAAGTCCAGGTAGTCCCTCCCTGATTCAGTCAGTTTTCTTCCATTTGGTGCATAATGAACATGACCCTGTTGTGTTTGCTGAGGAGCTGGTCAGTATTCAGCTGGTTCATCTCCCTGCTTTTGAGGTTGAGTAATTAAAATCATCCCCACCTCCAAAGAATCATGCATCCTCTACCAGAGACATTTGGTCTTTTATACATTGAACAATAAACATTGGACCAGATTTTGAAGAAAGCAGGACTACCCAAGTGGTCTTTCATGTTTAACAAAAAATCATAACTGCAGGCTCACCAGAAATCAGTTTTACCCACTAAAGGCAGGATTCTTCATTAGATTGATTCATCTGAATATGTTGCTTGAGGTGTTGGCTGTGGTATTGAGAAACCGTTAAGATGGAAAGGAGAGCATGAAACCATGAAAAGAACAGCCAATTCACAAGGCAAACCACTGCATTTGTGGCTATAGGAGTTCTTGAAAAGTAATAATTTAAAAGCTCCATGGCAAGCTCACCGTTTACTGTTTACAAACGTATCAGTTGTTGAAAAGGGAGATCCGATCAGTATACTGTGGTCCATAATAGCTCTGTGTTCTTCCTTCTGTCATCAAACCAACATCAATAGAGGGAATACTGTGGTCCTATTGCAAGGAGGATTCTGCTGCCAGTGACACCATCTCCCTCTGATGACTCCAGTCAGTCATTTACTCCCATGACGAGCGAATGCTCTTTAAAATCCACTTCATCATAAGGACAACATGTAGTGGTTTCATATGGTTTTGTTTCAAGGTTTTGTTTGTATTCCCAGAATTTTTATGCTAATGGGTTTTGAAGATGGCTAGATGGGACATTTTAACTGTAAAGAAATACAGAGGGGGAATCACAACATTCCAGTATAAAATGTGAAGAAAAAAGTATATAATTGATTAAAGTGTATTATTCAACTTTGTGGTCTTTGTCTATTTCTATTTTTTTGGATAATTAATGCATTTCAATGACGTTATAGACAGGTTGGTTGTTTAGCAACAAAACTGAAGCATGTGCAACTATGGGGCAAAACAGATTGGGTTGGCTTGGATTGTTGACAACATGTAAACTATATTTTGTCTACAATGTTTATTGAAAACATACATTTTCACAGTGAGCACTTGTCTCAAATACATCATTACAGTTGTTGGTTAGCCAGCTAGTGAATTTGAGCCATATTAGTATAGACGTGACATCCGTCAAAACACCTGAAAACAAGACATGGTATCAAAAACAAGATAAAACTAGCTGAAACGAATCACCTACGATTCCCCACATGGCAGATTGTCATTGTGCCTCGTTTTCGTGACTTTGTCAACTAACCCTTTTTTTATATACTAGGTTTAGTATGATCTTAGCCGAACTCTGCATCGCATGCTCCCTTAAAAGACCTTTGCTTGAAAAATGAGAAAATATTTTTAAAAACTGTGATGTTACTGTTTGTCCCGCTTGATAGGCCGTAGCAACAACAGCAAGTATAGTCCAAAATAGTCTGAATTAATCTAAGATAAATCAAGAAATCTGTCATTTTTACATTTTTGCCTGGTAGGTCTTAGTTTCGCAATTTTACATTTAAAAGATGTTTGGTGCAGTAAAAAAAGGTGCATGAAAACTAGTCGTCTCTTGTAGCTCAGCTGGTAGAGCACGGCGCTTGTAACGCCAAGGTAGTGGGTTCGATCCCCGGGACCACCCATACACAAAAATGTATGCACGCATGACTGTAAGTCGCTTTGGATAAAAGCGTCTGCTAAATGGCATATTATTATATATTATATTATAATTATTATATATTATAACCTACACTTCTGTAAGGAATCCCCACTTCTTTGAGTTTGTTTTATAAAAACATTTATATTTTGTTTTTATATTATTTTGTTTTCGTGTTAGGGACAGAAAGTAGTCTGTGTGAGAGGCTAGCAGCCATTTTATTTGCTGTATAGTTTCTGTTTTTTGGGATGTCACTTATTGCCACTGTGGGGCAGTAATGCATAAGGTGATGGGTCAGATCATAGGTTAGGTCAGGTTTAAAGGTAGACAGCGAGATGACGTAGATGCACCAAGTAAACAGTAGTAGTAGGTCCATTTCCGCAACAACCAGGAGTGTTTGAAGGGCGAGGTTAAACTTCTCCACTGTTTTGGTCCCGTAGCTACAACATTGTAGCAGCGTGAAGCGCGCCTGTGCACATGAGCAGATACTCTGTGTGAGAGCCTTGCATCACGCTCATCTCAATATCTGCGGTGCTGCTCATGGCAACGTCATCTCGCTGAGTCTACCTTTAAATTATAAAGTCAATCTCAATGTGACCTGCCAGATTCGAAAAAAAACTTGAAAACCCTGTTAGATATTAGCCAAAATGTTTTAGTTTTTTTAAAACTAAAACTGAACATAATTTATGATGGTTTTTTATTTTAGTTAATTTTGGAGTCAAAGATAATAGTTTCAGTATAGTTTTCGTTTTTAAAAACGGGTTTGTTAATTATTTGATTTCATTTTAATAAATTGTATTTTTTTCATGATTATTTTTAGTTTCAGTTTATGTTTACTATAATAATCTTGAGCTGGTCTGACCAGCAAGGTCTAGCTGGTTAGGCTGGTCGACTAGCTGATGATGCTGGTGACCAAATCATGCTGGTATGCTAGTGACCAAGCTGGTCTAGCTGGCAAAACCACACCCATCATTATTATATTTCCCAGCATGCTCAATTGCAGTTAGATTTTTTTTTTTGTTTGTTCATTGTCTGTGTTTTTGCACATATATTGATTAATGAATCTTATGCTACACAAAGATAAATAACATACATTTTTATAAACTAATCCAATCTGTTAGTTGGATTTATTGCACCTGTTACTGAAATGGTTGTTCCAGTTTAGATAGTTTAGGTAGTCTCATATATTCTTCTTTCTAACCCGGGCAGTCATTCTGAATGCAGATTGTGGGTGAATAAAAATTACAATAATCCCCACTCTGGCTGGATTCCAATAGGAATTAAACATCACTTTGCAAACCAGCATAATGTGACTTGCAGGCCTGATGTGGCCACTGCATTAGGGAAAAACTAGGACCTTAAAGTAAGGTCTTATGATATATGTAATGTATTGTCTTAAAGATGCAGTCCGGAATTTTTACATATTGTACGAATTGGATTTGTAAAAGAAAATTGCAATTCATAACATATATAAAATGGATGACATAGTACACAATTATGCAACATTTTCGGGGACCCATTTTGGCTAGTGAGCACTACTTTCAAAACTACTCGCTGAAATTATACAAAACCTTTGGAGCATCACTAACAATTAAGCACTTTCATGCTGGTTTTGCTGGTGACCAGCATATGCTGGTACGCTGGTGACCAGTTTATGCTGGTATGCTGGTGACCAGCATACCTGTATCACCAGCATAAGCTGGTCACCAGCATACCAGCATATCCCATCTGGACAAGAGGAATACCTATGTAAGAGTGCTGTTCATTGACTATAGCTCAGCATTCAACACCATAGTACCCTCCAAGCTCATCATTAAGCTCGAGGCCCTGGGTCTGAACCCCGCCCTGTGCAACTGGGTCCTGGACTTCCTGACGGGCCACCCCCAGGCACCTACAGGGAGGAGGTGAGGGCTCTGGGAGTGTGGTGCCAGGAAAATAACCTCTCACTCAACGTCAACAAAACAAAGGAGATGATCGTGGACTTCAGGAAACAGCAGAGGGTGCACCCCCCTATCCACATCGACGGGACCGCAGTGGAGAAGGTGGAAAGCTTCAAGTTCCTTGGCGTACACATCACTGACAAACTGAAATGGTCCACCCACGCAGACAGTGTGGTGAAGAAGGTGCAACAGAGCCTCTTCAACCTCAGGAGGCTGAAGAAATTTGGCTTGGCACCTAAAACCCTCACAAACTTTTACAGATGCACAATTGAGAACATCCTGTTGGGCTGTATCACCGCCTGGTACGGCAACTGCACCGCCCGCAACCGCAGGGCTCTCCAGAGGGTGGTGCGGTCTGCCGAACGCATTACCGGGGGCAAACTACCCGCCCTCCAGGACACCTACAGCACCTGATGTCACAGGAAGGCCAAAAAGATCATCAAGGACCTCAACCACCCGAGCCACTGCCTGTTCACCCTGCTATCATCCAGAAGGCGAGGTCAGTACAGGTGCATCAAAGCTGGGACCGAGAGAACGAAAAACAGCTTCTATCTCAAGGCCATCAGACTGTTAAATAGCCATCACTAGCACATTAGAGGCTGCTGCTGCCTATTGAAATCACTGGCCACTTTAAGAAATGGAACACTAGTTTAAATGGAACATATGTTTACATATCTTGCACTACTCATCTCATATGTATATAGTGTATTCTATAATATTCTACTGTATCTTAGTCCATGCCGCTCTGTCATTGCTTGTCCATATATGTATATATTCTTAAATTCCATTCCTTACTTAGATTTGTGTGTATTGGGTATATGTTTTGAAATTGTTAGATATTACTTGTTAGATATTACTGCACTGTCGGAGCTAGAAGCACAAGTATTTCGCTACACCCGCAATAACATCTGCTAAACACGTGTATGTGACAAATACAATTTGATTTGATTTGATCAAAGTGTCCATAACAACAAAGGCTGGTCACCAGCAAAACCAGCAATAGCTTACAATGCCTAGTATTCGCACCCCTTGACTTTTTCCAAAGTTTGTTGTGTTACAGCCTGAATTTAAAATGGATTAAATAGCGATTTCGTGTCACTGGCCTACACACAATACCCCATAATGTCAAAGTGGAATTATGTTTTTTTAAGTCAGTAAGTATTCAACCCCTTTGTTATGACAAGCCTAAATATGTTCAGGAGTAAAACATTTTACTTAACAAGACATAGAAAGTTGCATGGACTCACTCTGTGTACAATAATAGTGTTTAACATGATTTTTGAATGAGTACCTCATCTCTGTATCCCACACATACAATTATCTGTAAGGTCCCTCAGTTGAGTAGTGAATTTCAAACACAAATTCAACCACAAAGACCAGGGAGGTTTTCCAATGCCTCGCGGAGAAGGGCACTTATTGGTAGCCAAAATTAAATGTCCCTTTGATCAGGGTGAAGTTATTCATTACACTTTGGATGGTCTTAATACACCCAGTCACTACAAATATACAGGCAACCTCATTCCTAACTTGCTGGAGAGGAAGGAAACCGCTCAGTAATTTCACCATGAGGCCAAAACAGTTACAGAGTTTAATGGCTGTGATAGGAGAAAACTGAGAATGGATCAACAACATTGTAGAATACTCCACAATACTAACTTAATTCCAAAACATGCATCCTGTTTGCAATAAGGCACTAAAGTGAAACTGCAAAAAAATTGGCAAAGAAATTAATTTTATGTCCTGAATATAAAGCGTTATGTTTGGGGCAAATCCAACACAACACATCACTGAGTACAACTCTTCATATTTTCAAGCATGGTGGTGGCTGCATCATGTTATGGGTATGCTTGTCATTGGCAAGAGCTAGGGAGTTTTTTAGAATAAAAAGAATGTAATAGAGCTAAGCACAGACAAAATCCTAGAGGGAAACGTGGTTCAGTCTGCTTTCTAACAGAAACTGGGAGACAAATTCACCTTTCAGCAGGACAATAACCTAAAACACAAGGCCAAATATACACTGGAGTCGCTTACCAAGACGACATTGAATGTTCCTGAGTGGCCAAGTTACAATTTTGACATAAATCGGCTTGAACATCTATGGCAAGACTTGAAAATGGCTGTCTAGCAATGATCAACAACCAACTTGACAGAGCTTGAAGAATATTGTACAATCCAAGTGTGCAAAGCTTTTAGAAACTTACCCAGAAAGACTCGTATCACAGCTGTAATCACTGCCAAAGGTGATTCTAACATGTATTGACTCAGGGGTGTGAATACTTATGTAGGCTAAATAAGATATGTCTGTATTTCCTTTTCAATACATTTGCAAAAAAATCTAAAAACATGCTTTCACTTTGTCATTATGGGGTGTTGTGTGTAAATGGGTGAGAAACAGGGGCGGTGTGTTCATTAGGGCGATATGGGCGACGCACTGCCAAACGGGAAAAGGAAGGGATTTTTTTTCTAATCAATTATATCACGGCAACAGTAGTTATCAGTGTTCTAATCTAGACGTCTGATCTGCCACTAAATGTCCAATCAGGCTAAAGTCGTGCTTCAAATGGCCCCGCCCCTTTTGGGGTGATTTCAGTCAGGTTGAAAATCGCCCAGGAGTCTCTCATAGACTCTCATGTAAAATCTTTTTTTTTTCAAATATCAGAGCTTTCAATACAATCTCTATGGGTTCCGGGAGGGCTTGCACTTATGCGCTTTCGTCATACGTAACATAAGTAACCATGAACATAACTAAGAAAAGAGCGGGTAGCAGCGTCAATCAATTCACGTACTACTGTCAAGATGGCTAGCTTTGCGAGGCAAAGATGAAACTGAGGGCTCCACCAACCCTGGTATTTTTCTTGGACTTGTCAACTTTGTGGCACAATTAGATGAGGTGTTTGATGACCATCTTAAAAATGCTAAAGTTTTCAAGGGCACATCAAAGACCATTCAAAACGAGCTACTGGAGTGTATGCTAGCGGTCATGAGGGAACATATTGTGGAGGAGGTGAAGTCGGCGAACTTCGTAGCTATCCAAGCTGACGAGACCACGGACGTTTCTACACAGACACAGCTGGTGCTTGTGCTGAGGTACATAGATAGCAACCACAAAGTGCAGGAGCGCTTTTTTGAGTTCCTTCCCATTTCGGAATCAACCTCAGTCTCAATCGCCAGTGTGCTTTTGGAGAGACTGAACGGTCTTTTTGCCGACGACGAGAAAGTCAAACTCATTGCGCAAGCTTACGATGGAGCCAGTGTGATGAGGGGAGAGAAGGCTGGTGTGCAGCAAAAGGTGCGTGAGCATTTCAAGAATGCCCATTATGTGCATTGCTATGCGCATCAGCTGAATTTGATCATGCAGCAAGCTAGAACAGTTTCAGTACAAGTAATGTAGCCTCTCTCTCTCTTTGTCCCTCCCTGTCTGTCTCTTTAACACACGCCCAAATCAGTTCACAGTTGATGTTGTTTAAAATAGTTATTTTTCATTTTTTTAAAAGTAAAAATAAAATAAAAATCTGTTCATGTTCATTTTTACAAATCTATACAATTGGCCAGAATATGGTTGTTCATATTTACAAATCTATACAATTGGCCAGAATATGGTTGTTCATTTTTACAAAGCCATACAGATAGCTGTGTTTACCTTTTCTATAAATTATTTTCAAATTCTGTTTTCAGGCAAAATGTCTATCACTGTTCATTTTCACAAATCTATACAAGAGGGCAGAATATGGAAGTCTATAAAAATGTCTTATTACCAATAACTTGCATCAATGTTTTCAGTAGCCTCTATCAAAAGCTCCTGCTTGCTTGTTGTGAATTATGCCCAGGTGCACATATTTCCAATTCAACCATGAGGCCTTTTTGAAGCAAGTAATGTGTATATCAGTATTGACTTATATGCTGCCCCTGTCTTCATGTTGTTGCTGGACATATATTTTTTAAAATGTGTGTAGGTCACCTAAATCATCAGAAAAATTGCCCCCCCTGAGAATTTTTTCAGGAGCCGCCACTGGTGAGAAATATATATATTTAAGCCATTTTGAATTCAGGCTGTAACAACAAAATGTGGAATAAGTCAAGGGTTATGAATACTTTCTGAAGGCACTGTATGCTGGTCTATGCAGTTAATTTTTTATCAGTCTCCTGACACCTTCTCATGGTGTGCATGCATGCTTATATCTTATATCTCAACAGGCAATTCTCAGAAAAGGAGTGGAAGTGGATTAAAATAAAAAATATATACAGTGCATTCGGAAAGTACTCAGACCTCTTCCCTTTTCCACATGTTGTTACGTTACAGCCTTATTCTAAAATGGATTAAAACAAAATCTTCCTCATCAGTCTACACAAAATTCCCCATAATGACAAATCGAAAACAGGTTTTTAGAAATGTTAGCAAATTTATTTAAAAAAATTAAAAAACTGAAATACTGTCTTTACATACAGTACCAGTAAAAAGTTTGGACACACCTACTCATTCAAGGGTTTTTCTTTATTTTTACTATTTTCTACATTGTAGAATAATAGTGAAGACATCAAAACCATGAAATAACACATATGGAATCATGTAGTAACCAGAAAAGTGTTAAACAAATCACTCTGCTTCTTGGTAAAATAGCCCTTACACAGCCTGGAGGTGTGTTGGGTCATTGTCCTGTTGAAAAACAAATGATAGTCCCACTAAGCCCAAACCAGATGGGATGGCATATCGCTGCAGAATGCTGTGGTAGCCATGCTGGTTAAGTGTGCCTTGAATTCTAAATAAATCACCTACAGTGTCACCAGCAAAGCACCCCCACACCATAACACCTCCTGCTCCATGCTTTACGGTGGGAGCTACACATGCAGAGATCATACGTTCACCCACACTGCATCTCACAAAGACACAGCGGTTGTAACCAAAAATCTCAAATTTAGACTCCAGACCAAAGGACAAATTTCCACCGGTCTAATGTCCATTGCTTGTGTTTCTTGGCCCAAGCAGGTCTCTTCTTATTATTGGTGTCCTTTAGTAGTGGTTTCTTTGCAGCAATTCAACCATGAAGGCCTGATTCACGCAGTCTCCTCTGAACAGTTGATGTTGAGATGTGTCTGTTTCTTGAACTCTGTGAAGCATTTATTTGGGCTGCAATTTCTGATGCAGATAACTCTAATGAACTTATCCTCTGCAGCAGAGGTAACTCTGGGTCTTCCATTCCTGTGGCGGTCCTTTTGAGAGCCAGTTTCAACATAGCGCTTGATGGTTTTTGCGACTGCACTTGAAGAAACTTCCAAAGTTCTTGAAATGTTCCGTATTGACTGACCTTCATGTCTTAAAGTAATGATGGACTGTCGTTTCTCTTTGCTTATTTGAGCTGTTCTTGCCATAATATGGACTTGGTCTTTTACCATATAGGGCTATCTTCTGTATACCCCCCCCCCCCCCCCCCACCCACCTTGTCACAACACACCTGATTGGCTCAAATGCATTAAGAAGGAAAGAAATTCCACAAATTAACTTTTAATGCATTCCAGGTGACTACCTCATGAAGCTGGTTGAGAGAATACCAAGAGTGTGCAAAGCTGTCATCAAGACAAAGGGTGGCTATTTGAAGAATCTCAAATATAAAATATATTTAGATTTGTTTAGCACTTTTTTGGTTACTATATGATTCCATATGTGTTATTTCATAGTTTGTGTCCAACAAGAGCGTACAGGTCACAGTGGTGGGTAGTATATGGGGCTTTGGTGACAAAACGGATGGCACTGTGATAGACTACATCCAATTTGCTGAGTAGAGAGTTGGAGGCTATTTTGTAAATGACATCGCCGAAGTCAAGGATCGGTAGGATAGTCAGTTTTACGAGGGCATGTTTGGCAGCATGAGTGAAGGAGGCTTTGTTGCGAAATAGGAAGCCGATTCTAGATTTAACTTTGGATTGGAGATGCTTAATGTGAGTCTGGAAGGAGAGTTTACAGTCTAACCAGACACCTAGGTATTTGTAGTTGTCCACATACTCTAGGTCAGACCCGTCGAGAGTAGTGATTCTAGTCGGGTGGGCGGGTGCCAGCAGCGTTCGATTGAAGAGCATGCATTTAGTTTTACTAGTGTTTAAGAGCAGTTGGAGGCTACTGAAGGAGTGTTGTATGGCATTGAAGCTCGTTTGGAGGTTTGTTAACACAGTGTCCAATGAAGGGCCAGATGTATACAAAATGGTGTCGTCTATGTAGAGGTGGATCTGAGAGTCACCAGCAGCAAGAGCGACATCATTAATATACACAGAGAAAAGAGTCGGCCCAAGAATTGAACCCTGTGGCACCCCCATAGAGACTGCCATAGTTCCAGACAACAGGCCCTCCGATTTGACACATTGAACTCTATCTGAGAAGTAGTTGGTGAACCAGGCGAGGCAGTCATTTGAGAAACCAAGGCTATTTAGCCTGCCAATGAGAATGTGGTGGTTGACAGAGTCGAAAGCCTTGGCCAGGTCGATGAAGACGGCTGCACAGTACTGTCTATTTTCGATCGCTGTTATAATATTGTTTAGGACCTTGAGCGTGGCTGAGGTGCACCCATGACCAGCTCGGAATCCGGATTGCATAGCGGAGAAGGTACGGTGGGATTCTAAATGGTCGGTGATCTGTTTGTTAACTTGGCATTCAAAAACTTTCGAAAGGCAGGGCAGGATGGATATAGGTCTGTAACAGTTTGGATCTAGAGTGTCACCCCCTTTGAAGAGGGGGATGACCGCGGCAGCTTTCCAATCTCTGGGGATCTCAGACGTTACGAAAGAGAGGTTGAACAGGCTAGTAATAGGGGTTGCGACAATTTCGGTGGCTAGTTTTAGAAAGAAAGGGTCCAGATTGTCTAGCCCAGATGATTTGTAGGGGTCCAGATTTTGCAGCTCTTTCAGAACAGGAGCTGTCTGAATTTGTGTGAAGGAGAAGCGGGGGGGGCATGGGCAAGTTGCAGCGGAGGGTGCAGAGCTGGTGACCGGGGTAGTGGTAGCCAGGTGGAAAGCATGGCCAGCCGTAGCAAAATGCTTGTTGAAATTCTCGATTATTGTAGATTTATCGGTGGTGATAGTGTTTCCTAGCCTCAGTGAAGTGGGCAGCTGGGAGGAGGTGCTCTTATTCTCCATGGACATTACAGTGTCCCAAAACGTTTTGGAGTTAGTGCTACAGGATGCACATTTCTGTTTGAAAAAGCTAGCCTTTGCTTTCCTAACTGCTTTTGTATATTGGTTCCTAACTTCCCTGAAAAGTTGCATATCGCGGGGGCTATTCGATGCTAATGCAGTACGCCACAGGATGTTTTTGTGCTGGTCAAGGGCAGTCAAGTCTGAGGAGAACCAGGGGCTATATCTGTTCTTAGTTCTGTATTTTTTGAATGGGGCATGTTTATTTAAGATTGAGAGGAAATTACTTTTAAAGAACAACCAGGCATCCTCTACTGACGGAATGAGATCGATATCCATCCAGGATACCTGGGCCAGGTCAATTAGGAAGGCCTGCTCGCTAAAGTGTTTTAGGGAGCGTTTGACAGTGATGAGGGGTGGTCATTTGACCGCGGACCTGTAACGGACGCAGGCAATAAGGCAGTGATCGCTGAGATCCTGGTTGAAGACATCGGAGGTGTATTTAGAGCGTAAGTTAGTCAGGATGATATCTATGAGGGTGCCCATGTTTACAGATTTAGGGTTGTACCTGGTAGGTTCGTTGATAATTTGTGTGAGATTGAGGGCATCTAGTTTGGATTGTAGGATGCCCGGGGTGTTAAGCATATCCCAATTTAGGTCACCAAGCAGTACGAACTCTGAGGATAAATGGGGGGCAATCAATTCACATATGATGTCCAGGGCACAGCTGGGGGCTAAGGGGGGTCTGTAGCAAGCGGCAACAGTGAGAGACTTATTTCTGGAAAGGTGGATTTTTAGAAGTAGAAGCTCAAACTGTTTGGGCACAGACCTGGATAGTATGATAGAGCTCTGCAGGCTATCTCTACAGTAGATTGCAAATCCACCCCCTTTGGCAGTTCTATCTAGACGGAAAATGTTGTAGTTGGGGATGAACATTTCAGAATTTTTGGTGGCCTTCCTAAGCCAGGATTCAGACACTGCTAGAACATCAGGGTTGGCGGAGTGTGCTAACGCAGTGAATAACTCAAACTTAGGAAGGAGGCTTCTGATGTTAACATGCAGAAAACCAAGGCTTTTACGGTTACAGAAGTCAACAAATGATAGCTCCTGGGGAGTAGGAGTGATACTGGGGGCTGCAGGGCCTGGGTTAGCCTCTACATCACCAGAGGAACAGAGGAGGACTAGAATTAGAATAAGGATATGGCTAAAGGCTTTAAGAACTGGTCTTCTAGTGCGTTGGGTACAGAGAATAAAGGGGGCAGATTTCCGGGCATTGCAGAATAGATTCAGGGCATTATGTACAGACAAGGATATGGAAGGATATGAGTACAGTGGAGGTAAAGCTAAGCGTTGGGTAACAATGAAAGAGATAGCATCACTGGAGGCACCGATTGAGCCGGTCTCGGCGTGTATGGGGGGTGGAACAAAGGAACTATTTGAGGCAGTTTGAGAGGGACTTGGGGTTCTACAGTGAAATTGTATAATAAGAACTAACTGGAACAGCAATAGGCAAGGCATATTGACATGGGAGAGAGGCATAAAGCAATCACCGGTGTTATTAGAGAGAGCTAAGACAACAACTGGTAATGGCGATAAAGTTTGGGCTGAGGCTAAACAGATAAACAGGACAGGGTACCGTGTAAAGGAACAGTCCAGCAGGCATCAGCTGTGCAGCTGAGTGATCATAAGGTTCAGTGAACAGCAATATTGTCAGTTCGAGCGTGGATGTGGTGTGGGAATCAAGCGCTGGCCACAGAGGCTTCGTCAAAAAAGTCTTTAGTAAAGACACGAAAAACCAAACGGCTACAAACGAGCCGGAGGCAAGTGAAAATTACGCACACTGCGTAAACCACAAAGTACAAACTAATGCGCACACAAGTATGGACACTCTCAATAAACAAACGGAGAGAATAAATCACAGCTCCTGCTGACCGGCGAAACAATTACACACAACACATGACAGAAACAACGAGAACTTATAGGACACATAATCAACACTAAACATGAACAGGTGTACCAAACAGACCAAACCAAACAAACATCGAAAACAAAGAACGGTGGCAGCTAGTACTCCGGAGACGACGACCGCCGAAGCCTGCCCGAACAAGGAGGAGGAGCAGCCTCGGCCGAAACCGTGACAGTACCCCCCCCTTGACGCGCGGCTCCAGCCGTGCGCCGACCCCGGCCTCGAGGACGACCAGGAGGACGCGGAGCAGGGCGCGTGGGATGACCACGATGGAACTCAGTCAGAAGAGATGGGTCTAAGATGTCCCTCCTCGGCACCCAGCACCGCTCCTCCGGGCCGTACCCCTCCCACTCCACGAGATATTGGAGACCCCCCATCTGACGTCTCCAATCCAGGATGGACCGAACTGTGTACGCCGGAGCCCCCTCGATGTCCAACGGGTGCGGAGGAGTCTCCCCTATCTCACAGTCCTAGAGTGGACCAGCTACCACCGGCCTGAGGAGAGACACATGGAACGAGGGGTTAACATGATAATCAATAGGCAGTTGTAACCTGTAACACACCTCGTTCAACCTCCTCAGGACTTTAAAAGGCCCCACAAACCGCTGACCCAGCTTCCGGCAGGGCAGGCGGAGGGGTAGGTTTCTGGTTGAGAGCCAGACTCGATCTCCCGGTGCGTACACCGGCCCCTCACTGCGGTGGAGATTGGCGCTCGCCTTGTGTCGACGGATGGCCCGCTGCAGATGGATATGTGCAGCGTTCCACGTCTCCTCCGAGCGCCGCACCCACTCATCCACCGCAGGGGCCTCGATCTGGCTCTGATGCCAAGGTGCCAGAGCTGGTTGGTACCCTAACACACATTGGAAAGGAGTTAGTTTGGTGGAGGAGTGGCGGAGAGAGTTCTGTGCCATCTCGGCCCAGGGAACATACCTCGCCCACTCCTCCGGCCGGCCCTGGCAATACGACCTCAGAAACCTACCCACATCCTGGTTTACACGTTCGACCTGCCCATTGCTCTCCGGGTGGTACCCCGAGGTAAGGCTCACCGAGACCCCCAAGCGCTCCATGAACGCTCTCCAGACTCGGGAGGTAAACTGGGGGCCTCGATCTGACACTATGTCCTCGGGAACCCCGTAATGCCGGAAAACGTGGGTGAATAGTGCCTCAGCGGTCTGTAGGGCAGTAGGGAGACCCGGCATGGGAAGGAGACGACAGGCCTTCGAGAACCGATCCACAACAACCAGGATGGTGGTATTCCCCTGTGAGGGGGGAAGGTCTGTAACAAAATCCACCGAGAGGTGAGACCAGGGTCGTTGTGGAACGGGCAGGGGTTGTAACTTACCCCGGGGCAGGTGTCTGGGTGCCTTACACTGGGCACACACCGAGCAGGAGGAAACATAAACCCTCACATCCCTGGCTAACGTTGGCCACCAGTACTTAGTGCTAAGGCAGTGCACTGTCCGGCCAATACCTGGATGTCCAGAGGAGGGTGACGTGTGAGCCCAATAAATAAGTCGATCCCGAACCTCGAGCGGAACGTACGTCCGACCCACAGGAAACTGTGGAGGACTAGGATCGGTACGCAACGCCCGCTCGATTTCAGCATCGACCTCCCACACCACCGGTGCCACCAGACAAGACTTCGGTAGTATGGGAGTGGGCTCAACGGACCTCTCCTCCGTGTCATACCGCCGGGACAGGGCGTCTGCCTTACCGTTCTGGGACCCAGGGATGTACGTGATCTTAAATACGAACCGGGCCAGAAACATGTTCCACCGAGCCTGGCGAGGGTTCAGTCTCCTAGCTGCCCGGATGTACTCCAGGTTACGGTGGTCAGTCAAAATGAGGAAAGGGTGTTGAGCCCCCTCAAGCCAATGCCTCCACACCTTTAGGGCCTGTACCACGGCTAACAGCTCCCTGTCCCCTACGTCATAATTTTGCTCCGCCGGGCTGAGCTTTTTAGAGTAAAAAGCACAGGGACGGAGTTTAGGTGGCGTGCCGGACCGTTGCGAGAGCACGGCCCCTATACCGGCCTCAGACGCGTCCACCTCTATCTGGAATGGTAACGCGGGATCCGGATGCGCCAGCACCGGGGCCGAAGTAAACAGGTCCTTCAGTCTCCTAAAAGCCCTATCCGCCTCAGCAGACCACTGCAAGCGCACCGGACCCACCTTCAGAAGGGACGTTATGGGAGCTGCCACCTGTCCAAAACCCCGGATAAACCTCCGGTAGTAATTCGCAAAGCCCAAGAACCGCTGCACCTCTTTAACCGTGGTTGGGGTTTGCCAATTACGCACGGCTGACACACGGTCAACCTCCATCTTCACCCCTGACGCGGACAACTGATAACCCAAAAAGGAGATAGACTCCTGGAAAAACAGATATTTCTCTGCCTTGACATACAGGTCATGCTCCAACAACCTCCTCAACACTCGGCGCACCAGGGCTACATGCTCGGCTCGGGTAGAAGAGTACACCAGAATGTCGTCAATGTACACGACCACTCCCTGCCCCTGCATATCCCGGAAGATCTCATCCACGAAGGATTGGAAGACTGAAGGAGCATTCATTAACCCGTATGGCATGACGAGATACTCGTAATGACCCGAAGTGGTACTAAATGCTGTCTTCCATTCATCGCCCTCCCTAATGCGCACCAAGTTGTAGGCGCTCCTGAGGTCCAATTTTGTGAAAAACCTCGCTCCGTGTAATGACTCCGTCATAGTCGCAATCAGAGGGAGTGGATAACTGTATTTCACAGTAATCTGATTGAGACTGCGGTAATCAATACACGGGCGCAAACCTCCATCCTTTTTCTTCACAAAAAAGAAGCTAGAGGACGCAGGGGAAGTGGAGGGCCGTATGTATCCCTGTCTCAGAGACTCGGCTATGTAAGTCTCCATAGCCCTCTTCTCCTCTTGAGACAAAGGATACACATGGCTCCGCGGAAGCGCAGCTCCTACCTGGAGGTCTATCGCACAATCCCCCTGTCTATGAGGTGGCAATCGCATCGCCCTCCCCTTGCTAAACACGAGTGCTAAATCCTCATACTCGGGGGGAACGTGCATTGCGGGCACTTGGTTTGGACTCTCCACCGAGGTCGCCCCCACGGAAACACCCAGACATCGCCCCACACACTGGGCAGACCACTCCTTAAGAGCCCTCTGTTGCCACGAAATAGAGGGATTATGGGTAATCAACCAGGGAAGCCCCAGCACCACCGGATACGCAGGAGAGTCGATCAGATATAGCTGAATAGTCTCCTCATGACCCCCCTGCGTCCCCATCCTAAGTGGCGCTGTGACCTCCCTAATCAACCCCGATCCCAACGGACGGCTATCTAGAGCATGTACAGGGAAGGGATTATTCACAGGAAGGAGAGGAATCCCTAACTCTACACAAAATTCCCGATCTACAAAATTCCCAGCTGCGCCTGAATCTACTAGCGCCTTATGCTGGGAACGAGGTGCAACCTGTGGAAAACAAACAGGTATGGTTAGGTGCACAACAGAGAGCTCTGGGTAAGTGGGGCGCCTACTCACCTGGAAGGACTCCCCAGTGCGTGGCCTGCCGTCTCGTCCCCCTGGAGACCCTCCCCAGCACCTAGCCGCAGTGTGTCCTCCACGGCCACAGTTGGTACAGGGGACGGCCCCCCTAGGACTCCTTCTCCTCCGTTCTCTAGCGCCAGCACCCCCGAGCTCCATAGGACTCGGCTCGGAGGTGCTGGAGGGTGGAATGGACGACCCCCACTCAGGACGTCCGCGGGTGGCCAGCAGGGTGTCGAGACGAATGGCCATGTCAACCAACTGGTCGAACGTGAGGGTGGTGTCCCTGCAAGCCAACTCACAACGGACGTCCTCCCGTAGGCTGCATCGGAAGTGGTCTATGAGGGCCCGCTCATTCCACCCTGCTAGAGTCCGGAACTCCAGTGCAAACTCCTGGGCGCTCCTCATCCCCTGCCGGAGGTAGAATAGACGCTCCCCCGCCGCTTTCCCCTCAGGTGGATGGTCGAACACAGCCCTGAAGCGGCGGGATAACTCCACATAGGTGATCGTCGCGGCGTCTATCCTCCTCCATTCGGCGTTGGCCCACTCCAACGCCTTGCCGGTGAGACAGGAGATGAGGGCGGAAACGCTCTCGTGTCCCGAGGGCGCCGGGTGTACGGTGGCTAGGTAGAGTTCTACTTGTAAGAGGAAACCCTGACACCCGGCAGCGGTGCCATCATACACCCTCGGGAGCGAGAGCCGAATCCCACTGGGTTCCGGAGCTTGGACGGGCGGACTGACCGATGGTGGTGGTGAGGTAGGTGGAGGCGTGGGTACCCCACTGGTCTCCCATCTATGCAGGGTATTTATTACTCCCTCTAGAGCGGTCCCGATTCGGTTTATTCTGTCCTCCTGTCCGCGGACGCGCTCCTCAAATAACTCGGCCGCTGCTGCTGCTCCTGCTGATTCCATGTTCAATGGTGTGTAATTCTGTCAGTTCGAGCGTGGATGTGGTGTGGGAATCAAGCGTTGGACACAGAGGCTTCGTCAAAAAAGTCTTTAGTAAAGACACGAAAAACCAAACGGCTACAAACGAGCCGGAGGCAAGTGAAAATTACGCACACTGCGTAAACCACAAAGTACAAACTAATGCGCACACAAGTGCGGACACTCTCAATAAACAAACAGAGAGAATAAATCACAGCTCCTGCTGACCGGCGAAACAATTACACACAACACATGACAGAAACAACGAGAACTTATAGGACACATAATCAACACTAAACATGAACAGGTGTACCAAACAGACCAAACCAAACAAACATCGAAAACAAAGAACGGTGGCAGCTAGTACTCCGGAGACGACGACCGCCGAAGCCTGCCCGAACAAGGAGGAGGAGCAGCCTCGGCCGAAACCGTGACAAATATGTGAGTCTGAGAGCAGTTCGAATTTGGTGCTACAGTAGTGTAAGTATTCAGACCCTTTACTCAGTACTTTGTTGAAGCACCTTTGGCAGCAAGTACAGCCTCGAGTCTTGGGTATGACGCTACAAGTTTGGCACACCTGTATTTGGGGTGTTTCTCCCATTCTTCTCTGCAGATCCTCTCAAGCTCTGTCACTCACAAATGAGTTTCACACGTGCTCTAGAGCCTACCCCGCTTACCCCTTCAAAAATGACTGGTCATTGGTCAAAATAATCAGATCAGATTGTGATGTCATGCTTTGGGCCAAAAACTCCCACCTGAACAGGCTGAAATTCCAGGGGCCTGATTTATTAGTCATGTGTAGGCACAAATCTGTGCATAAACCATGCATGGGATCATTTCCACGCAAAGTGTCAGATTTATGCCACGTGTTCAGGTGATAGTCGGAACTCGAAAATTCTGATCTTTCCGACTTGCTAACTGGTTAAATGCTGCACGTGTATAACTACAACCAGTTAGCAAGTTGGAAATGTCAGCGTTTCCTAGTTCCGACTACCACGTAAACGTGGCATTATTGATATGAACGTTTGCTTGAGAGTGTGTGTAAATTTACGCACAGCCGTGACCATGCCTATGCACAGTGCCAGGTGGTGGAATATATGGAATAAGGGAACTACTTGTCAAGCGTAGAATGGGGAAAATATATGTTGAAAATGTGTGAAATTGTGAGAGTAATCATTGTATTTCCATTGTGAATTCATGCAAAATATCTTGACATGCTATATAATTTGACCACATCAGTGCATGTGTTACAATAATAGTCCATATAAAGTACAGTAATTTGTTAAATTAGAAGTATGTGTGAGAGTGAAACCATTGTTGAAATAATATAAATCGAATGAGAGATGGCTGATATTGCTGTTGGAAGATATGGAAGATATGGTGGCTGGCACACGTTTTTAGAGACAGGTGGGACTTTTTTTTAGCAAAAAGTACAGACTGCCTCATCAGATATCGTTTGACAGCTGAAGGCCTGAAGCCAGACCCCAAGAAGGTGTAGGCAGTGTAGCAAATGCGGCCACCTACAGACGCAAAAGCAGAAAAGCAGTGCAGCTACTGCTTAGTTTTGTAAATTACTTAGCCAAATTCTTGCCTCATCTGTCTGATGTATGTGAGCCATTGCGTTGGCTGACCAATAAAGATGTGCTGTGTGCGTGGCTTCCTCAACATGATGCTGCATTGGAGCAAATCAAGAAATTGGTAAGCAACCAACCAATACTGAAGTACTATGACCTCTCTGAGGAAGTGACCCTACAATGTGACGCAAGTGACAAAGGCCTAGAGGCAGCAGAAGGGGCAGCCCATTGCACTCGCTTCAAGGACATTGACACCCACAGAGCAAGGATATGCCCAAATTGAAAAGGAGTGCCTAGCCATTGTGTTCGCCTGTGACCGTTTTGATCAATACCTTCATGGTAGGGACTTTATCACGGTGCACACTGATCACAAGTCGCTTGAGGTTATCTTCAGAAAACATTTTCTGTCTGCCCCGAAGCGACTACAAAGGATGATGCTAAAGCTTCAGCGTTATCAACTACAGGTAGTATACAAGAAAGGAATAGAGCTTCACATTTCTTGTCTAGGGCTGGCCAGACACAAGAAAGAGTACGCCCATCCTGGTGAGGGAAAGAGTACGCCCATCCTGGTGAGGGAAAGAGTATGCCCATCCTGGTGAGGGAAAGAGTACGCCCATCCTGGAAGAGGTCGTCTACAAAGGCGACAGGGTGGTTGTGCTAGAAACTCTACGCCCAATGATTCTTGTATCCATGCAGGGCACTCAGGGGTCGAAGCTAGTCTCAGGAAAGCCAGAGACTCAGTATTCTGGCCCAACATGTACCCAAGAAATCAAACATTTTGTGGCTGTGTGCAGCATATGAAATGCTAATCTACCTAAGCAGCAAAAGAAAATGCTGCAGCCACATGACATACCAGCATGTCCTTGGTCTAAAGTGGGAATGGATCTGTTCACAGTCAAGAATGTTCCTTTTCGGGGCCTCCCGAGTGGCACAATGGTCTAAGGCACTGCATCGCAGTGCTTGAGGCGTCACTACAGACCAGGGTTCGATCCCGGTCTGTGTCGCAGCCTATCACGCTCTTGTGACTCCTGTGGCAGGCCGGGCGCATGCATGCTGACACGGTCGCCAGTTGTATTGTGTTTCCTCAGACACATTGGTGCTTCCGGGTTAAGCGACAGTGTGTCAAGAAGCAGTGCGGCTCGTGTTTCAGAGGTTGCATGGCTCTCGACCTTCGCTTCTCCCGAGTCCGTACGGGAGTTGCAGCGATGGGACAAGATGGTAACTACCAATTGGGGAGAAAAAGGGGTAAAAAATAAATGAAAGAACATTCCTTTTCTGATTATAGTGGACTACTATTCAGATTTTTGGGAGGTGGAGAAAGTGATTGACACAACAGCCGACTGTTGTAAGCAGCAGTTTAGCAGATATGGCATACCTGACAGTGGTGTAGTTACGGATAATGGGCCCTAGTTCACGAGTCAAGACTTGGGAGTTCCATCATGTGACCTCCTCACCCTACCACAGTCAGAGTAATGGTAAGGTGGAGTCAGCAGTGAAAATAGCAAAGACTCTCATCACAAAGGCTATGCAGGAAGGCACAGATGTGTGGAAAGCCATTTTGGCATGGAGAAATACTCCCACAGAGGTCTTCAGCAGCAGTCCTGTACAGCGCTTAATGTATAGACGCACTCGCTCTCTGTTGCCAACAACTCCCAAGCTCCTCACTCCAAAGGTCATTAGGGATGTTCAGGCACACAAGCGTGCATTTCAGGACAATTCAAAACCTTACTATGACCAGCATGCAAAAAAATCTGCCTGTAATAAAACAAGGCCAAGCTGTCAGAGTGCTCCTGGCACCTCAAGCCAGGGATGCCACATGGAGTCTTGGCACATGCATAGGGCACATCAGCACAAGGTCCTATGAGCATAGGGCACAGGAGGGCCACATAGGAAGAATATCCTCTGGATGGTGTGTGCAGGACACATAATGAGGAGACGGGGAAGACCCCACCAGGTCAGTTATCTCTGCCGACCGTGCCTCCACAATTTCAGGAGGACGTGGAAGAGGAAGGAGAGGCCCTGAGGCTCCCAGAGGTGCCAGGAGAAGCCCTGAGGCTCCCAGGGGTGCCAGGAGAAGCCCTGAGGATCCCAGAGGTGCCCAACGTACCACTGCGCCACACTAGGACAAGGGCTAACATAAGACCGCCCCTGCGGTACTGGGACTACATCCTTTAAGAGATGGACAATAAAAATATAAATAAAAATGAGAACAAAATAAGAAAGGAAAAAGGTGTTGATAATGTAAATTGATATTTTCACTGTGGTATTAAAATGGTATGAAGTGCTGGAGCTAATTCTATATGAAAAGGAAGATGTTGAGATAATGGGCATAATGCCAACCCAGAGATGGCGCTAGTGGGGCACCTATCTAGGATAGATAAATAGGTGCATTATGAGTGTCTGATTAGAATGTCGTGACCTGTAACACCTGAGTAAAGGATTACGCTTGCATCTTATCTAGCTCTCCGGCGTGAGTTATTCACATACACATATTAACACCAATGTTATTGGATTTTTGTGAGGATTCAAGATCTAAGTTAATAAGGCCATTCCGGTGCACATCCAAGTGCTATCCACCCTCGGGTGTTTGGCAACGGGAGCTTGCGGATCGGCATCTCACAGCCCTCGATGAGCCAATGTTTTGGATGCAATCATCAGCAAAACGTACAGTAACGCATACAATTTCCATACACCATCGCACAACAGGTTGAAGTCAAAAGGGGTTTCTTTGCCATGATGCCATCAATGGGTTCCCAAATATGAACGGGTCAATAAAAGGCACACATATTGGCATAAAATCACCATCCCAAAACGATTTCAACTATGTGAACAGAAAAGGCTTCCACTCTTTATGTGCATATGACGCGCAAAATATGCTGCTGATGGGGTGGCTAGGTGGAACGCACAGCACACCTCGTTCATTCTGCAGAACAGCATTGTTGGCCTATACGCCTACAGGAGGGAGCTGTTGAGGATGGATGGCTTATTGGTGAGTGTTGCCTACTCATTTTAAGTTTATTTGCCATTGCTAAAGCAACTTGAGTTGTCCTAATGGTCCTCTCGTTGTAGATACATTTTTATTTTTACTGGTGAAGCCACAACTGAGCGAGCCAAAAAAAACATTTTGGTTGTCCTCATCTCTGACACTAGCACCTCTATTTAAGTGTCTGAAAAGTTTCTCTAATTTTTTCCCTTTGTTTCATGGTATGGCGTTGTATTTTCCCCCACGGACTTTAAAGGGATGATTTTGACCATATATGGTTAATTAGGGGCGTTTCGAAATGCAAACAGCCAAGGTCGTGCACGAGCGCTGAGAACGATTGGTATTTATCAATGGTTATCTCCTACTGGTGTGCTTATGACGCTCGTAGGATTGTTAGATAAATCACTTTTTCCTATGCGTACGAATATTCTAAATTCCGTTTAAGTAGTGTTTTAGAATAGTTGATAAATGAGGCCCCAGGAGTTTTTTCTTCAAAAAGCTTTTACATTAAAAGGGCATTATCATTTTCACAATTTCAGCGTTATTGCGACCTCAGTGTGGAATATCACGTTGAAGGCACTCCTTTAAATAAATAACTTTTCTGGAGGACTGCTCTACTCAGTGTAAAGTGTGTAGGCCTACATTTGAGACCAGAATGGCAGAAGAGCAGTTTGTTTAGATAAAGACCAAGAAAACAGAACAGGCAGCTAGGTTTGGACAGTGTTAGTTTCCTCTCACTCCATATCCACCATCTCTTACATAACCCTGAACTGGATGCCTATTCACACTCAGCTTGCATTCCTTAGGACCACAATCCTCTTTGGCATTAGTTTTCTGTTCTCAGATCTTACAGTGTGGAGTATGGGCTGGACGCTGCTTATCGTTCTGGTTGTTCTGATCGTGGTCCAGGGGAACCCGACCGTGACCGTCAGAACTGGGTCAGGACCACCAGTGGGGTCCGATCAACACCCAAACAGTGTTCCTCTGGGCGAGGACACACAGACCACTACAGAGGTGAGTGAGCTACAAACCCCTACAATCCTCTACTCAGAGAAGAGTTACGTCAGCATAGATTCAGGAGACTTGCTGTATAGGCCTACATAACATGGAGAACGAGTCTCCAGTTTGTTTTGCATGAAAATACTGCTTTGACTTAACTTTGTCCAGCTTCTTGCTGTGATGTACATTAGATAGTATTTCACAAAAGAGTTGTGCTTTCCTGTCGAATCCAGATTAGATCAAATTCAGGCAACCTAAAATTAACACATCAACCACATAACCATCTGCTAAGTAAAGGAAGGGACAATGTCAGCCTGGTGAAATGATGTATTATATCAATCTTATTTAATCATCATTACAACATATGCTGTACATAGTACAAAACCAGTTAATATACATGCCCAAGTTTAAGTCCAAACTTTGAGCTTGCCTCAAGTCGTCATAAAAACTGCTAGGCTGTGGGACAAGGCTGTTTGCTGGAGAGAAGAGGCCGAATGGAAATAAAGTCAGTAATAAATAGATACTTTAGGACAGTGTGGGGAAAAACGAGGGGGTGAATCAAGGGAATTCACTTGGTCATCTCTGTCTGATCATTTGTAGCATTTTGAATGCACATACGATATAATACACCCACCTTGGTAAGGCAGAGCCCAGTATGTTTACAGTTGATTGAGCACTGTATGTTTGTGTGTGTTTGTCGAGCATTCCATTGCAGTACTGTAATGTGTTTAATTCAGTGATTGTGTGTGTTGTTCACGCTCAGTTCTTCCACTTCCCCTTCTTGGCAGGCAGCTGTCCCGTTGACTCCAGGTATTTGTTGATGAGCTCCTCCTGAGTGCCTGGCAGACAGGGCTGGTATCTGCTGTACTCCATGGTGTACTCTCCTTTCCCCTGGACACAACACACATATCCCCACACATCAGTTCTCTAGAAAGGATCATGGACTGAGAAATTACTTTGGTCCAAAGAAATTAACAGAAAAAATGAGCAAACGCAAACTCAATTCAATATCATTGAAAATGTATGGCTTGATATCCTGGACTTTTTTTTAATGACTAATTGACGTCTTGACATCCGACTAGAGCAGCCAGTGCCTTACCTCTGTACAGGACCGGAGCTCTGTGGCGTAACCAAACATGTCATTCAGTGGAATCTGGGTAGAGGAAATGGAGATTAACCATCAAATACACAGTGAATGGACAGACATTTAACCTATCCTGTCTTTGCAGAAAGAAAAAGGCATAGGAAGTATGAATAGGACAGAGCTGCACTCACATCAGCATACAACGTAAAGTAGCCCTCCGCCCCATCCTGCCCACTGATAACGCCATGGCGACGGTTGACCCCGGCTATGACTGTCCCTTGGAACTCATCGGGCGCCACAATTTCTACTGACATGATTGGCTCCAGCACGGCAACGTTGGCCTTCTCCATGGCTACCAAGAGAGGGACATGGATGGAAGGAGACAATCAGTAGGTTTGTCAAAAAGCTGAGAAGCACGGAAAAGTTATACAGAGAGAAAAAATATGCGAGAACAATGGGGGGTGTATTCTGGTTAGTTGACACCCACCTTGTTTAAGAGCGCCCTCCCCTGCACGGATGAAGGAGATCTCATTCGAGTCCACCATGTGATGTGCTCCGTCTTCCAATAGGAACTTGACGCCTGAGATCTTGTGACCAGTCAGAGGGCCTTTCTCACAGGCCTCTCTGAATCCCTGCAGGAGAGAGGGAGGAGATGGAGAAAGAGTGACGTGGGCAAACTACGACCCGCAGGCCCGTTCAATCCGGCCAACGGGGTGTTTGAGAAAAAAAAATATATAGACATTATAATGGACCTATATATTTTCAAATTAATGCACTTTTTGTAGCCCACAAATTGATTTTGACAAACTAATCGGTCAAAATAAAAATATGTGCAGTCCTTTGTTGAATTTTGAAATCCCGATGTGGCCCTCAGGTCCACCCTTGGGGTATGAGATAAGAGGTCTACTAGAATTTCTATCTGAATAAGATACAGGATTTTTAAAATCGTAATTACACTTACTCAAAGGCCTATGTGTTTTTCAGACTACAGCCAGGCATGCATACCTTCTCAACAGCCGGCACAAACTGTTTAGGGATGTTGGTTCCGACAGTCTGGTCTTCAAACTCCACTTTTGTGTAGTTTTCTTGGTCCAAAGGCTCAAGAACTCCTATCACTTTACCGTACTGCCCAGAACCACCAGACTGCTTCTTATGGGTGAAGTCAAACCTGCAGAGACATGCACATAGCCAACATCAGTAACTCATTCAGAGAATTTTCATTAAAGCATTGCTAGGTAAAGAACTGCCATAGTTCAATACCGAAACAATCAATACTCACATTAACATAGACAAAGTAGCTGTATGGTCATTTGCCATGCTTTTATGTTACAGTAAAGAGAGGAGAGGGGAAATGTGTGGCCTGTCCCTTTAAAAAGGGGCAGTCCTAACTGAATTCCTGGCTTGGGCGGAAGCAGGAAGTTGTTTCTCCCCCTGCATGTGGCTGCACTTCCAGCTGTCTGAGTGTCTAACCGCAACAGCCTCTCAACAGGCAGGTAGTTAGACTTTCCAGGCACAGGCAAGAACACTGTTTCCTCCCTCTGACACTTCTACCCTCCCCTTACTCACTAAATGTCTCTATTCTCTCCCTTTCTCCTTATCTAGAACTAGGGCAGGACACTACTTCCTCCACCCTGCCCCCGCACACACAGAGGTCAAAGTCCCATCAGAGCAGACGGACTCTCCCTACCTGTCCTCACCGCCCTCTTTTCTCTCTCACTCATTCCCCCTGTTTGCTCTCATTCCTCTTCTCTCCGGCGGATTAGGGGGAAAGCGAGGTGTTGGAGAAAGTGATGACGACTGGCATGCTGAACCCAAATCACTACCCTGCCCGTCGGGCAGCCACGGTGGTCCAACACTACCTGAACACCCGCTACGGCTCACCCTACAGGTGGATCTTTCTCAGCAAAGTACATAGCGGCAGCGCAGAGGTAAGAGTGGAGATAGAGGATCAGCACACTTTGGGGAGTGTGTTGGGCGGGGGCAGTTAATATTACAAGGCAAGGAAGGAAAGATCCTTGAAGGGGATGGATATGGGAGGTCTGTGCGGATAAAAAGTCAATTCTCAATAATGCATACGGTGGGGGCTTGTGAGGGGGCGACGGCTTTATGGAACATAGTTCTGTTTACTTACACTTGTCTTAAGTGGTTCATTTCTGCTCTCTCTCCCTGACTGTCAGGATGTGGCAGAGATGGGGAGGAAGTATCAACTGGAGCTTACCATGCAGGAGATGATCAGTAACGTAAGATCCGATTCACATTCTCAATGACTCACTATCGCACAGAACAGCTGTATGAATAAATACAAGGTGTGTTCAGTAACCATGGCTACACTGCCATGGTGATAAATACGCCTGTGTTAGAGCAACAACCTATTTTCCTTCTCTTATTTTTCCTCTCCCGTATCTTCCCCTAACATACCGCTACTTTCCTTTCCCCAACTCTCCTTTCATATTTTCACTTTCTCCTCCCCACCTCAACCCTCACCCTTTCCTCTCCCTATAAAGGTTTCGGGGCAGTGCTCTGCGGAGCTCCTCTTTCCAGGGGGAGAAGGGCAGAGTGCTCCCCAGGTCCAGGCCTCCTGTGAGGGACTGCTTCAAAGTAACACCACGGCTCAGGAAGAGGCCTTCTACCAGCAACACAGAGCCAGCAATAACCTGGTGTCAGGAAACAATATACCAGGTAGATAGAGAGCTATAAATACACACACACAACTCAGTCAGCCATGGTATAATGTCCAAACATGTCCACTGAAATCACCATCTCTTTGTTCAGACTGTGGTCCCTTTTGTGGTCTAACTGACCCCATCTCTCTTCTGACCGTGATGTTTCTTTGACAGACAGCTACGGTCACATGGAGACCAGCATGAAACCCTTCTGGCAACTGGCGGGCGTGGCCTCCAGTTTTATCATGCTGAGGGAGTCCAATGAGAGCACGCTGTACAACATGGCCCAGGTGGCCAACTTCACACAGTTGGTGAGCAGCAAAAGAGAGACGTCGAGTGCCTGCCCGACTAGATGCGCAGGCGTTGCATCAACCAATGGTTGCGTGCTACGTCATCAACTGTGCAGTCGGGCACCAGATTGCTATATCATATGTGGTTAGCTGATATGTTAAATACCTATCCAGGCGTGGTATGATCTGGTCTGCGATGTAGTCGGACAGTAACTTGAGAAGAACCTCAGTGTAACCATGGAGATATCTGCCCAATTCCAAATTGACACCTAACTCCCCACCCACACACTTTCAATCCGTCCTTCTCACACACATGGTCCCTGGTTCTGTCTGTCCCTCAACAGGAGACTGAGAATGACCAGCTGAGGTTCAACTACCATGTCCTGCTGCATGAAATGATTTCCCAGGTAACGAAAACATTCTGCCATCTGTCTTAACATAACTCAGACGTCATGTTTATTATTATAAAGGTACATTCTTGTGTGTACGTGCAGGAGATCATCCACTGGAAGCTGCTATTCACCTGGTCCCCAGAACAGGGAGTTAAAGTCCTGCAGACTGAGCTGCAGCCAAAGTGCAACCACTGTGAGGCTCCTCCGAACACCACCAACTGAGATACACACACAGAGAAATACTTACACAAGTACTACAGAGAAGAGTATAGCACATCTTTCTTAGGACTTGAATGAAAGGGTAAAGCCATTTTCTACCTGATTTTGAAAAGCTGAGCTTTACACATCACACTTGTCTTAGCTTTAGTAATTATGTTTACCTTCACCACTACTGCTTCAGAGGAGAGGATAGGGCACATGTCAATGGCCTTACTGCAGCTATGCCAATGCACTGCTTTGACTGTGTCAGCTTGTAAGACTCTTGGTAAGATATAACAATGTGTTTGTAAAAACCTTTTGTTAATATACTCTATTGATGATGTGAAGGGGTCCAATAAAGCCATCACTGTATACAATGTAATGCTTCTGAGAGTGGTTCAGTTGGACATCATTGCCGTGTGTGTGTGTGTGTTAGGAGTGGTACTTACGGTACCGCACTGGTCACGCTCTCCCTGAAGGCTACCTTGGGCTTTCCCATCACACAGGGGCAGTTATACTCCCTCTCCATCCTCTACAGAAAGACAGCGAGAAAGTAAGGTCAGCTTGATTTACTGCACCGAAATGCCATTAAAGATTCTAGATGTTTGGAACTCTAATACATTCCATTAGCCTTCAAGACAACTTAGGACACTGTAAAAATAAGATGAAGCCAAAACACGAAAACGTTGCAGACAGAAGGATCTTCAGATCTCCGGAGAGCAGAGCACTAGACTAGTACCTGTGAGTAGATCTCCAGGTGCAGCTCTCCCATACCAGAGATGATAGTCTCCTTGCTTTCTGTGTCAAAGTGGACCCTGAACGTGGGGTCTTCTCTGGTGAAGCGGTTGATGCCTTTAGAGAACTTATCCATGTCATTCTGATCCACAGGAAGAGGGAGGATGAGGTCATACATGTTTATATTCTCTACTGAAATAGTATCAAGTCTTATATAGTCATTTAGACTCCTCATACTACATAGAATATGAGAGGGCCCACCTTGTTGGACGGCTTCATAGACATGGAGATGACAGCCTCTGGTATGTGGATGGACTCCTGTGGGAGAAACATGTTGAATGAAGCTCAAGGTCATAACATTATGCACACAGGCAGTGCACAACAGATTGCATCTTTAAATACACGTTAGTGAGTGCTGACTGGTTGTTTATCTAGTCTGGACAATGGCCATAGGCATGTACCATGGAGAGGTTGGCGCTGGTCCGGGAGGTGAAGGTGTCTCCGCTGGCACAGTCGATCCCAAATAGGGCACAGATGTCTCCTGCATACACCTCCTCCACATCCTGACCAACCGGAGGGAGGGAGGGACACAATTTATGATAGCACGAAAATAAGATTGTTTCAGTTCTACAAATGTATAGATAAAGTTGTTTGTAATCATGAGATGTTATCACTAGGGTAAGTCCAGTTGGGGAATCAGGGTCATTGTGCTATGTCGTAGAAACAAACAAAAAACCAAATGGGGAACATCACACAGTGCTGTGCTTTTCATAGTACTGAAACTGTCAGTTTATTCCATTTACATTCACTTCCTGGTTCTCACCTCCATCTGGTCAGCATGGAGACGCACTAGCCTCTGCACGCGGACCTTCTTGCCTGTGCGTGTGTTGATGATGTACTCAGTCTTCTTCAGACAGCCCTGGTACACACGCACGTACGTCAGCTGACCAAACCGACCTGCCTAGAACAGTGTAAGGGGGAGAGAGATAAATACATCTACAATCCCTATATAGTTTATCATACAACAAAAGTTTATACAGTAAATGTGCAAGATTACTTGTTGAAGAGAAGATGGTTTGCTACACAGTGTTTGTGTGCTGTGCTCACCTCCAGTTTGAAGGCCAGGCCAACGAAGGGCTGCGAGGCGTCTCTGGTGGGATCCATCAGGATCTTATTGCTGTCACTGGACTCTCTGACACAGAGGAAACAACACAAGCACAGTGGTGAGATCTTCCATTGACATTGTTCAAGTTTGTCCCCGAGCCTATACTCTGTCCTGATATTGGCATATCAATTCATTAAAAGACGGCTGTGTCATATTGAATGGTGTAACCATCTAGGCACATAGGTCATACTCACTCATCGTTGAAGAGGGCATAGTTGTTGACCTCTGTGGGGTTGGGCAGATAATCCAGCACTGCGTTCAATAGTGGCTGGACCCCTTTGTTCTTCAGGGCAGTTCCCACCAGCACGGGGCTGAAGAGGCGCTGCACTGTGGCCCTGCGTATGGCTGCCTGTGGGAGGAGAGACGGGAGAGGTCAGGGCCCAGGGGGCAGAGTTCACAGGTCATAGCAGAAAATATGACTGATGCAGAAGATCAAATTACAGAATTTGTTGCGATATCCCAAGACATAATGAACAGTCACACACACCTTGAGTTCTGGCAAGGTGGGGATCCTCTCCTCCAGAAACATCTCTCCCAGTGTCTCGTCAGCGTTAGCCACACACTCCACCAGCTCCTGTCTCCTGTCTGCAGCCTCCACACGGAACTCTGCCGGGATCTCATCCAACCGGATATTCTGTCTGCAGGAAGCACAGAGGATGTCATTTTTTAAATATTTTTTTCTTCCAGTAAGAAGGTTTCCAGCTATGGAAATATTTCAGATCTGAATAGTAATGTAAGTAATCTCTAAATCCCTGCCATGATCACACATTCTCCATTCTCTTACCCGAATGGGCCCTCGAAGTACATGCTGCGCTCCTCTATGAGGTCTATGATGCCCTTCATGTTCCCCTCCAGACCGATGGGGATGTTCACAAAGGCTGCGTTGTGGTTCAGCTTGGTCCTGAAAGAGAGAACACAGGAGGAGTCAGAACACAGAGCTAATGAAAAACCAGATTAGTCTATCTGTCTACTCTTCAGTATCTATATCTGCTGACCTCATGGCCTGCAGGGCGCGGTTGGGGTTGGCTCCCATGCGGTCCAGCTTGTTGATGAAGGTGAGGAAGGGAACATTGTAGCGTTTCATCTGTCTGTTGACGGTCAGGGTCTGGCACTGGACCCCTCCAACCGCACATAGGACCAGGATCGCCCCGTCCAAAACACGCAGGGCTCGCTCCACCTCGATGGTGAAGTCTACATGGCCTGGACAGGACAGAGGAGGAAACTGGGGTTAAAGTTAAAAGCAAAAATACATCCTAAGTTCATCAGCTGTTGGGTACACTAGTATCGATCTGTGACTGTGATTTATGGTATATCCGTCAAAAAAAGAACCTGGTCATAAGATCTGTTGCCACTAACGCAAATCTTTCTGCCAGGTACCTCCATACCTGGGGTGTCGATGATGTTGATGTTGTAATCCTTATAGACGGTGTATGTGGCAGCTGACTGGATGGTGATGCCTCTCTGCCTCTCCAGCTCCATCGAGTCCATGGTGGCCCCGACTCCATCCTTTCCCTTTACCTATAGGGTTAGAGGAACCACAGTGTGTATACAGTACATTAAAATAAACACAATAGTTTTAGTCTGTCTCCCTCCCTCTAAAACGCAGGCAGGCGTTTTAGAGGGAGGGAGACACACACACACACACACACACACACACACACACACACACACACACACACACACACACACACACACACTTCAATATATCAGAGCCAGTTTATGATCATGATTAACTCACCTCATGGATCTCTGCTATTCTGCCCGTGTAGAAGAGGACGCGCTCGGTGAGTGTGGTCTTCCCCGAGTCGATGTGCGCCGAGATTCCGATGTTGCGGATTCTTTCATTGGGAACGATACCAGAGGAGCACGACCGAGAACTGTTCATCAATACCTATAAATAAAATAAAAAACAGACAGCTTTCAGATAAGCTTTCTATTATTAGTTAACGTTATACAACGCAAGACAGGACAGCCAGTGGTTAGCTAACTAGTGTGTCCATTTCCATCCCTTCTCACCTGTGCTATTCTCAACATCTTGTGGTCTTTTTTTCTTACCTTTTTGAATGTTAGTGTTCCCGGTTTCCTTAAATGTATTTGACCTAAGGTTAGCCCTGCTTTTAGAAGTCGCATTTTGGTGGTGGACAGGACGGGTTTAGCTCCGTTTACACAACCCCCCACTGGATGTCAGTCAACCCGTGAAAGTCACGGCACCGCACGCCGGTTCGTTGTGAAACATTACTTCCTGGACTACGGCAAGTCTGAAGTCAAATTTGCATTTCAACAAATCCGCTTTGCCAAGCTCAACAGTGACGAACATTGGCAAGGCGGACAAACGTGTGCTAGTTCATCCCCCCATACTGGGTTATTCTGTGGCGTCTGCTTGGTTGCTAAATGTATCTCACCATCAGTGATGTGTGTTAATCTCTGCAATTTCCTCCATACGCAGCAATGACCAGTTTCCCTAAAAGGACATTGTATTTCACCTAACATCCCTATCCGTGAGTGTGTGTCAACGCAGCACAGTGTTGTCATCATCCTTATCAAATAAAATACAATTTTATTTCTCACATGCGCCGAAATGCTTACTTACAAGCCCTTAACCAACAATGCAGTTTTAAGAAAATAGAGTTAAGAAAATGTTTACTAAATAAACTAAAGTAAAAAATTTAATATAAAAAGTAATACAATAACAATAATGAGGCTATATACAGGGGGTACCGGTACAGCAGGTCACATTGCAACACACAGTTGATCCATATGTCAAACACCAGCCCAAGAGGCTTGTAGGAAGTCATCAAAAAGGCGGTGACTTTGTCCGCTGCTACAGAATCACAGTGTTCACAAAATGTAATCAATGCAACAGTGAATAATCAGTGTGTCCTTGGTCCTTGGACCTCCAGTCTGGCGTCAATCACTATCAACAGATATGAGAATAATCCATAACATTTAGCATCAAGTCTAGTGACCATCAATCCGCACCTTGAGTATCACAAACAGAACACTGGAAATTGTGTATTACAGAAACTCAAAATATGCTAAACATTGTGTTAAACTAAACATGAACTTTAGTCATATAACATTTCCCCATTACAATGTGTGGTGAAAGACTAAATTACATTTGTCCTGCCTTTTTCTGTTATGCTCATTTTTCTTGGTGATTAAGACACATCAGTGTTACAAGGTCAAATTCAGAGTCACAAACTAGAAACGGAACTGACTCATTTCCAATGTCCTAGATTCTCTCTATTCTGTAGGGCAGGGATGGGCAACTGGTGGCCCACGGCCCCCCCTTTGTAGGCCCGCAGAACAATAACAAATTAAAATAAACACTTTTTGGGGAGGGGCGGGGGGACTCAGTCGGGGTCTCAACTTACTGTTGAGAGTTAGAGTAATAGAATACACAAGGTGCAATTTCAAAATTCGGTTGTGGATCAGCAGTCACTTAATTAGCCCATGTCATCTAAATCTTTTTAGATTGGTAAGGTAGTCTAGCGGCCAGCTATCTAAACTTGTAGTAAGCATGGTCGAATTACCGACTGGGGTGGGGCCCATTGATCATCAGTTATCATATTAAAAACGGCAAACATTTACCTCCAACCTATTGCAAAATGTGTAGAATTGCAGGAAAGTGGTTATAAAACTTAAAAAATCACCCGGACAGCTGATGAAACTGTGGCTTTGCACAACCGAATAATTTCTGCACCAACTGTCAGAAACCGTCTCAGGGAATCTCATTTGTGTGCTCGTTGTCCTCACCAGGGTCTTGACCTGACTGCAGTTCGGCGTCGTAACCGACTTCAGTGGACAAATCCTCACCTTCGATGGCCACTGGTACGCTGAAGAAATGTGCTCTTCACAGATGAATCCCGGTTTCAACAGTACCAGGCAGATGGCAGACAGCTTGTATGGCGTCAAGTGGGCGAGCGGTTTGCTGATGTCAACGTTGTGAACAGAGTGCTCCATGGTGGCGGTATGGGCAGGCATAAACTACGGACAACAAACACAATTGCATTTTATTGATGGCAATTTTAATGCACAGAGATACTGTGACGAGATCCTGAGGCCCATTGTCATGCCATTCATCCACCACCATCACCTCATGTTTCAGCATGATAATGCACAGCCCCATGTCGCAAGGATCTGTACACAATTCCTGGAAGCTGACAATGTCCCAGTTCTTTCATGGCCTGCATACTCACCAGACATGTCACCCATTGAGCATGTTTGGGATGCTCTGGATTGACGTGTACAACAACGTGTTCCAGTTCCCGCCAATATCCAGCAACTTCGCACAGCCATTGAAGAGGAATGGAACAACATTCCACAGGCCACAATCAACAGCCTGATCAACTCTATGCGAAGGAGATGTGTCATGCTGCATGAGGCAAATGGTGGTCACACCAGATACTGACTGATTTTCTGATCCAAGGTATAAGGTATCTGTGACCAACATATGCATATCTGTATTCCCACTCTTGTGGGAATACAGATAATCTATCTGTCCGTAGATTAGGGCCTAATGAATTTATTTCAGTTGACTGATTTCCTTCTATGAACTGTAACTCAGTAAAATCTTTGAAATTGTTGCGTTCATATTTTTGTTCAGTGTAGATATAATGACGAGATGCTTGTGTCACCGTCCTAACAATGGGATCCGTTGTCCACAGAGCGGAACGGCGGCCTGTCAAGATCCCGCCTATTCCTCTCTTTAGATTGGTGGATACATCTCCTTATTTTAAAACTTTTTTAAATATTCGATGAGGAGTGTTAATGTCAACCGCCTGTATTCAATGGAGAGTGAGATGCATAGATCGTTTAACATTTCAACAGGGACAACGCCGATACAAAGTGTTTTTGCTCAAAGTTGCCGGGATATGTGTCACACACATCACACTTATATCAGTACACTCGTAACAACCTAAGCATTACGAAACTTCTACTAGATCAAATAAGCCTTAGGTATCAAAATAGCAATATATTTTTATATCTTGACTGCATTCGACACTCTCATTGCCCCCCATACAAAAACTCCTCACTTGCCTCATAATGTGGTCCTCTGTAGCTCAATTGGTAGAGCATGGCGCTTGTAACGCCAGGGTAGTGGGTTTGATCCCCGGGACCACCCATACGTTAAAATGTATGCACACATGACTGTAAGTCGCTTTGGATAAAAGCGTCTGCTAAATGGCATATTATTATAATGAATGATCTGCTTAATGTGGACAGATTTTGGGAGGAGTAAACCCTCTCACTTCGCCTCTTCCTCTCTGCTTTAGGAAGGCCTAGACCAGAGTGGTATACTATGAAGCAAGCTAGATCTACTCAGGGTTTTCTAAAGTTAGCCAGCTTAAATTAGCTTCACATTCCAGCTCACGCTTCATCTGTCCTATAGTGGAGGATATTGCTCATCCACCTGGCGCTTACTCTAGCAGGCTTGTAACTTCGCGTGCTGAAACAATGCTGAAACATCAATCCAGTGCCCAGTGCCACATTTTAATTTGTGCCGAAATCTAAATGAAAGACAAGTTTAGGTAAATTTAGCAATGGTGTGAAATAGGCTTTTAGAAGTGCAGTCTTTATTTTATTACTAATAGTTAATGCCGTCTTCGGTGTACTTTGGTGTGCTTATCAGTGCAAGAGCACCTTTTCCCCCCACTCCTATCAATAAAATAATTGAATTTCCATACAGAAGTTCTACTGTGTGTGAAGGTTCAAATGCATTGTCATATTTAAATGTGTAATGTGATAGGTATTTTAACATTTAAAAAAAGGTTTTACACACAAAAAAACATTTGATTAATAAAATATTGAATCAGTCATCTTCCTCAAATGAAGGGAATGATGACGCAATCTTTGCGAGAGGGAGGGAATCTGATTTCATTGGTCCTCAACTTGTGGCTCAGACTCTTCATTCAGGATAAATCGAGTTAGCCTGCCCTGGAGCAGGTTAGTTCTGAAGGATTCGTTGCCATAGAAATGTGCCTGGCTAAAAGGTGAGCCACTTTCGTGGTACTGGTTATCCCGAGTTGAACTCAAGAATTGACCAAAGTTATCTCAGTTAAAGGTTTTGCATGGTCAATCTGCCATTGTCGTGGATAATTATCACTATACTTGTTAACAATCAAAAGTTCTTCCAGAGTTTTTGTTGAATCAAGATAGACTTTTATTACACGAAGCAACGAAAGCCGAGCTGGTCCATGGAGTAGCTGCTTGCCATGACTCTCCTTTTATACAGACACAAATGCATAGTCAAGCTTATTCAACATACAGTGGGGGAAAAAAGTATTTAGTCAGTCACTTATTGTGCAAGTTCTCCCACTTAAAAAGATGAGAGGCCTGTAATTTTCATCATAGGTACACGTCAACTATGACAGACAAATTGAGAAAAAAATATCCAGAAAATCACATTGTAGGATTTTTAATAAATTTATTTGCAAATTATGGTGGAAAATAAGTATTTGGTCACCTACAAACAAGCAAGATTTCTGGCTCTCACAGACCTGTAACTTCTTCTTTAAGAGGCTCCTCTGTCCTCCACTCGTTACCTGTATTAATGGCACCTGTTTGAACTTGTTATCAGTATAAAAGACACCTGTCCACAACCTCAAACAGTCACACTCCAAACTCCACTATGGCCAAGACCAAAGAGCTGTCAAAGGACACCAGAAACAAAATTGTAGACCTGCACCAGGCTGGGAAGACTGAATCTGCAATAGGTAAGCAGCTTGGTTTGAAGAAATCAACTGTGGGAGCAATTATTAGGAAATGGAAGACATTCAAGACCACTGATAATCTCCCTCGATCTGGGGCTCCACGCAAGATCTCACCCCGTGGGGTCAAAATGATCACAAGAACGGTGAGCAAAAATCACAGAACCACACGGGGGGACCTAGTGAATGACCTGCAGAGAGCTGGGACCAAAGTAACAAAGCCTACCATCAGTAACACACTACGCCGCCAGGGACTCAAATCCTGCAGTGCCAGACGTGTCCCCCTGCTTAAGCCAGTACATGTCCAGGCCCGTCTGAAGATTGTTAGAGTGCATTTGGATGATCCAGAAGAGGATTGGGAGAATGTCATATGGTCAGATGAAACCAAAAATAGAACTTTTTGGTAAAAACTCAACTCGTCGTGTTTGGAGGACAAAGAATGCTGAGTTGCATCCAAAGAACACCATACCTACTGTGAAGCATGGGGGTGGAAACATCATGCTTTGGGGCTGTTTTTCTGCAAAGGGACCAGGACGACTGATCCGTGTAAAGGAAAGAATGAATGGGGCCATGTATCGTGAGATTTTGAGTGAAAACCTCCTTCCATCAGCAAGGGCATTGAAGATGAAACGTGGCTGGGTCTTTCAGCATGACAATGATCCCAAACACACCGCCCGGGCAACGAAGGAGTGGCTTCGTAAGAAGCATTTCAAGGTCCTGGAGTGGCCTAGCCAGTCTCCAGATCTCAACCCCATAGAAAATCTTTGGAGGGAGTTGAAAGTCTGTGTTGCCCAGCGACAGCCCCAAAACATCACTGCTCTAGAGGAGATCTGCATGGAGGAATGGGCCAAAATACCAGAAACAGTGTGTGAAAACCTTGTGAAGACTTACAGCAAACGTTTGACCTGTGTCATTGCCAACAAAGGGTATATAACAAAGTATTGAGAAACGTTTGTTATTGACCAAATACTTATTTTCCACCATAATTTGTAAATAAATTCATAAAAAATCCTACAATGTGATTTTCTGGATTTTCTTTTCTCATTTTGTCTGTCATAGTTGACGTGTACCTATGATGAAAATTACAGGCCTCTCATCTTTTTAAGTGGGAGAACTTGCACAATTGGTGGCTGACTAAATACTTTTTTCCCCCCACTGTACATAGTTACTCCTCTCTATGTAAATGAATAACATCTTTCAGTGTCACATGTTGGCTACTCACAAGGCTACGTGCATTTCTCTAAGTGAGGCTTCTGTCTCTTATTAGTGGCGTGACTCAAAAAATTATATACATACATACGTTAAAGAACAATCACACTCTGTATTGACTATATTCACTATCCAGACATGCATCTGGAGTACAAAGTATCAATCATGTTCATTCTGTTTTACCCTTATCCTTTCATTACACATTAATCCTTTCATTAAACATGGTTTAAACATGTCATCCGTAACCCATTCTCAACCACATATATTTAAGCATTTACCAACAGCCATCCTCCCTGGCCTTTGAGATTATGTGCATGTGGCTATGTGTCAGGTCATAAGCACAAACATGTGATAACACCAGTTCCATTGTTACTCCAATCTCCACACAGCTACCACGAGAAGTTTTATCTCCATCACATGTCATTGACATACCCAGATCAGCTGCAGGGAGTTATCAGAAGCACAGCGTTTGCACTAAAGAAATGTCTCTGCTCTGTTTTAACCCTTTAATTGGTTCTTAATCCATAAGCATTTAAGGCATATAGGTGTTTCATTCTACAACATATGTACTAGAAAATCATCCATACCATCTGTGGTGGCAGTACAGCATTTACTGCAATGTGGCTTCCACAGAAGTCAGAGCAAACATACTTTTTACTCCCAGAGCAGAGCTGTTGTGAAGGAAATTGTCAAGGAAGTGAGTTTGTGTTTATACAAGAACTCACGCACCCACTTATCGTCAACCAATTATGTCATTGTGGAGCTATACAGCTACACAATTTGAGAGGCACACACCGATGCTGGATGGAGCTTGATTTGGCCTCTACATGCCTCTGGAGTCTCCGCAATTGCATCACACCCTCCATGCGAATCCTGCGACCACATTTTCGGATCAAGCATAAATTGGCTTTAACTCTTCAACCCTGATTCGTAGCGTAGGGCTCTGTGCTCTGGCCTAAACCATCAATCTCAAGCCAAACAAAACAGACTTGAGGCAACAATCTCGAGGCAAGAAACATGAGCAAAGCAATGTTATTGGCCTCAAAAGGCACAATCAAATACATAAAAGCGTTCCTGTTTTACAACCAAATTGATTTGTGTTCTCCCTCCACCCAGACGCATACATTTCACTCTTATCTCTTTAATGAAAGCTAAATGGTGTACCTTATGACGTTGTTTGAAGTTGTTTATTGCAGTATGACATAGACAAGACCAAATGGAAAGCATTACACTAGCCTATATGAAGTGTTTTTGCAAAATGTTCTAAAACTGTTTTCATATTTTTTCTTGCAGATATGGAACATTCAAACATGTTCCTCTAGTTGTCATTCATCATTGGCAAGAATGAGTGGAGCACGTGACTCACGTGTTACTTTGTTTCAAATTGGAAACATCTTGGAAGGTGTGACTTGTGCGCTACTACTACAGTGTACAGAATGGGTCAAACGCGCTCTGGTCTCTCGTGCTCCACCACCGCTCCAGGCAAAGCGAAATGGAAACCAACTGAAACAGCCAAACGACTCCCTATCCGCAGATTTACCAGTGAGGAGCGAAGGGGTGACCGGTTTTACAGGAATCTAATAAAAACGAAGCAGTTGCCAGAGGTACGGCTGGTAATCGGATCTGGAAATTCGGAAACCCTTCGTTGTCACGGGCAAGGGAAGTTGTTGAGAGGCCAGATAGAGTCGAAGGTAGTGGACCACACCACCCCGGTCGCCGAATACCCATCTGGAATTCATTATGAAAAGATTCAGGCTCTCGATGGTGACGCTGTGAACAAGGGAGCGGCCGACTCGTCCTTCGATGCGACGGGCTTGGATACACGGGCCAGAGGATTCGACAGAACCGCCTGCGCAGTTACGCAGCGCAGCGGCCCAGAAACAACGGGAGAGGAGCATGTCCGGAATGCCCCGGCTAGGGCCATGGAAAACAAGCCATTCGGATTTGATAAACAGGGTGGGGTTGCCTCTGAGGTCAGGGCAGTATCGGGGGCTGTAGCAAGGGATGGTTCAGTCCATTGGCGCACATCTGGCGAGGAGAATTTAAGAGAGGCTCTGGCATCACTGACCTTGCGTTTGGACGAACCTCTGACAAGTGGCGTGTCAGAACCGATAGGGTATGATATACCCCACACAGAGGTAGAAATGACCAAATCTAACTTTCTCAGTGCTTCTTGTGACCCCGAAGCTGACAGGAAAAATGACCAAAACAGTTGTCCCGTTGAGTCGGGGAACCAGGAGGACCCCTCGACCAACTCTCCAAAACAGGTCCAAAGTTCACTAGGTAGCCAAAGTTTCCCCGGTACTATCCCAAAGCTTATTATAACCAGAGATCCAAGCCCCAGTTGGGCCAAGGAAACACTAGATCCAAGGACCATGGGACTCGGAGTCGGTGGATCATCGCTGGACCCACACGCCGATGATGAATCTCCCTGCTCGGACAGTGGCTGCGGAGGCTCCCCTGCGCTAATGCGCTTTCGCCGAAAGCTCTCCAACTCGTCCTCCGCCGGCTGCTTGTCCTCCGCCTCGTCCTTTGAGGAGTCGGAGGATGACTTCACCGGCAGCGACATCGAGTCCAGCCTGTCCCCAGTCATATGCAACACGCTGGGCAGCCCCGACGAAGGCATGGGGGTAAGTGTGCCATACTTTTATTTTTTACTGTGCGTAAAATGTGGTGGAGGTCTGCTGACTAGAGTGTTTTTCTTCTGTATGAAGTTGCATACAAAAACACACAGTAGTATTATGTTAAACTCCTTGGCTATAATCGGTCCTAAATGTTGACTAGAAGTGCCATAGATGGGCTCATACTTAAACACACATAGGCCTATTTACTTTCTGTACACAAATAGTGTTGCATACTCTCTATATAAACTCCCAGTAATTTATTGGGTAAATTCTCTTTATTTATTTGTATAGCTTGCAGTATATTCGCCATTAGTCTGCACCTCTACACAAAATAATGTATCTGGGTGTATGCCAGCTCATGCTTTTTATTAGACTACTTTCTGTACACACACACTTCCACGGTACAGTTGTAGCTTACTCTATGCTCTCATGCTATTGATATAAGGCAAAATATTTTTTCATTTATGCAGAAGAGATGCACTATGATTGAAATGATACCATAATGCGCAGAGCAGACATTCACTGATAATGCATGTTCCAGTACCACAACCCCATTGTTGTTTACTTACAGACTCCATGTCAATAGCACACACACACACACTCAAAAACACAACTTGGAGACTGAGGAATTAACAATTCTCGATGTCAGTGTTTGTGTCAGATCTACTCCTAGAAAACGTCTCTGTATCTCACTCACGTCACATACACTAAGCCGCCAAGCCCCTGTGCTCCTACCACAGGGTGTGTGGTGAATATTAGGTTAATGGCTGTGTCAAGGGTCAAATATTTCACCCTTGACGCATATGTCGTTTTAGCCTGAAGGAGTTTGGAGTGCAATTGTATTTACCCATAGATCAGAAAGAATCTAACTGGTGTCCCCGCACATTGACTCTGTACCGGTACCCCCTGTATATAGCCTCCCTACTGTTATTTTATTTTACTGCTGCTCTTTAATTATTTGCTATTTTTTATTTTTTACTTATCTATTTTTGACTTAACACTTTTTTTTGTTCTTTCTTTTCTTAAACACTGCATTGTTGGTTAAGGGCTTGTAAGTAAGCATTTCACTGTAAGGTCTACTACACCTGTTGTATTCGGCGCATGTGGCAAATACAATTTTATTTGATCAGTTGGGTGTAAACAATATGATGGAACTCAGCTGGCCTATCAGAGGGCTAGGTGAACTTTTGGTGTCTCTTACATAATACACCTAAGCCAATAAATAGGGCCTTTATTGGTGATCGGTGAACCTTTGACTCCTGAGTGACTCTTTACCCATGACCCCAACCACTATGACCGTTAGCTATGATTGTCACTAATGAGCTTGGCTTGATAAACATGGGGTCATTTGCTGAAACCCAAGTTGTTCTTGTTTTGTCCAATGTATGATCCAGCTCTAACCTTTTACAGTGGTAAATGATGATGTTTCCCTCCCCAGTCAGAGGCCTTTGATGCGCCCTGACCAGAAATGCTTGGAATGACATGAGCTCAAAAACAGGATGTCTTTCCTGGAAATGGACCAATTGAAACGCAGGCAAGCTCTCTTCCTGAACAGGAATGGTGTGAATCCTTGAAGTCACCACTGAGAGAGACTGTGTGGAAATACTAGAATTTCTACATGTTACATATCACCAACACACACATACTTTCTCTCTCTCCCTGTTACTTTCTGTCTCTCTCTGAGTGCAGAGTCAATGTTGTAATCAATGTGTCTTTGTTTCATGAGAGAAACTACTTCAGGAGAACATCTGTTCAGTCCTAATTTCTTCATGTCTAGTCTCTGAGATGGAGATGGTCTTCCAAATAATACATAATGACTGATCTATTTAGGTGACATTGATGTGTAAACTCACTCTCACATTGTGTCTGTGCTCCAGTGGGTTTCTATGCTGTGTGTGTGAGTCAATGTGTGGAGAGAGTGAGACTTAAGAAAATGTACCCAAACATCCTGAATTCAGCACTTAGCCATAGCTCTCTCCCTTGCTCACGTTCATCCTACTTTGTCTTGCTCTCTCTTTTCCTCAGACATTTGCTTTATCTCTTGTCTTGCTCTCTCTTTCTTTATCTTCTGTGGGTCCAGATATTTCCATATCTGTGTATGTGTCATCCTTGTTAATGTATGAATGTAGTCTGGATGAAAGGGGGTATGTCAGCAGTTCCCATGTTATAGATCCCACGCTACTGTTATGATTGAATATCTGGAACATAGTGAAATACCAAGGAGTGAGTGACTGTACTGGGCATCCATTTTGGATCTAGCTGGTGTGATACGGTAGCACTGAGGGGAGTGTTGTGGTAATATTAGGGCCTTGGTTGTTATTGGCTTACCATATGCTTTCAAAGTGTGGCCAAACCAGTTGTTACACTTTGCTCAATGACGTACATAGTAGATACTTGCCTGCTCACACTATGCATATTCAGAGTTTAAGGCACGCAATCACACACTACACACTCTGCCATCTTGCATTCACAGCTCAGTGTGTCATGGAAAATTGGGCTGAAGGCAGTTGCGTTGCTAGGCGACCTCATTGCCAAATATGGTGCAGTTTCTATTTTTTTTTCATTTTCTCTCCCTCCCTCTCTCTCTCTGGTCTGTATTTTGAATGTAACGGCTTACATTTTTCAAATGACTTTTAACATATTTTCATAGTCTCTCTTTCTGTCTGCATCATCCCTTCATTTCTCTGACACTATCTCCCCCCCCCCTGTTTAGCCTTGCAGCACGGCATAAGGTTTTCCCCTGATACACAGGCAGTGGAACAGAACGCAGAGGAAAATATAGATAAGTGGAGGAGTAGTGATAAAGTACTATCCCTACACACACACATGCACATACACTCTACAATATACCCCACAACACATACAGGCTCATACAGTGCATACAGCACATACTCCATGTGCACACACAAGAACCAACTCGAACACAAACTCACATTATGCAACTCACAATCGCAAAGTTGCCGCACTCAAACCTGCATACACATACAAACACTCACCCATACTTGTAAGTGTTCACAAAAGCATTAAAACACACATTTGTATCAGCCTTCTGTTTTTTATGTTAACTGGGTTGTGGTTGAGCTGTGCTGCTAATGCCAAAGAGAGCAGAAGGGAGGGGATTTGGTTTACATGTAAACCAGGCCTGAAAAATAATAATAATAATAATAATATGCCATTTAGCAGACGCTTTTATCCAAAGCGACTTACAGTCATGTGTGCATACATTTTTACGTATGGGTGGTCCCGGGGATCGAACCCACTACCATGGCGTTACAAGCGCCATGCTCTACCAATTGAGCTACAGAGGAGCAGCATCACACCTAAAAGTAAGACGTCCTCCAGCGATTTTTGAACTTTTCCTGTTGAAAAGCGATATCCCAAGATTTACTTAACAGAAGGCACATCTCAGTAGGTGGTCCAGGTAAGTAATGACATAGCACAAGTGTGTGTGTGTGGTTTTTTTCTTCCTCATTTGTTCTCTGTTGTTCCTCAAGCAAGGGGGAAGGCCATCAATCTGGCATCACAGATTCCGATCAGACCAACTTCTTGAATGGCCTACTCCTTGAAGTTTGCAGTTGTCAAAAAAAAAAAACGATTTTGCGCAACATTTTTTTGACCCTTTAGTGTGTGTACTTTACTGTATTTATACGTGGGATATCGCTTTTCAACAGTAAAAGTAAAATAAATTGTTGGACGTCTTTCAAGACTACAGCAGGGACCCACTGGTGTTGTGAGCACTAAAACAGGGAGTACCCCCTTTATAAATCAAAAGCTATTCATAACAGCTACATACCTGTGTTTGACTCTCGCTCTCACTCTCTGTCTCTCTTTCTCTCTGGGCTTACATACTGTATGTTTGAGGAATTTCTCAGAGGGACAAAGAGAAACAGGACAGCGGAGGAAGGGTTTAGAAGGAGCTATTGGGGAGTACTCTAGTGGATTTCAATTTTTCTTTATTTAGTCAGGATAGTCCACTCAGTAACAATTGCCACTGTTTTCCAAGGAGTCCTGGGTTCCATAGAATCAATACAAACGAGAGAGAGAGCAAAACTGTGCTTAGTGGTATTTAGAAATGTTATTTTCCTCCTCTGAATATCTAATCTAGTAATTCACTTTGGCTCCAGCATGATGACTCCCACAAAACAGAATTGGCTACGTTAGGTAGATGTATTTAGCATCATACTCACACACTTGTGCCTTTGCCCCACTATTGCTCTCTCTCTTTCTCTCTCTTTTCTGTCTGTCTGTCTCTGGATTTACATTAGTAAAACATGTGTGGATATTTCAATTTAGCTAACAGAGCAAAAATGCTGTCTGCTGGTATTAAGGTCCTTCTTGCAGGAACATGTGGTTGGGAAGAGCCATTCTCTTTACACTACTCAGGGGTATGTGGGGTAGATGTCTCCCACACTATCTCCAGAGCTATTGTAGGAGACATCTCTCGTAGAGAGATTTTGAATCGAGATCCCTCTTTACACTATAGAAGTATATTACCTGGGACTAGTATGTGTCGTCAAAGTAGTGTAGAGTAAAGAGGCCATTTCTCTCTGGGTATTACAGTCATGTTTGTCACTGGGGACTCTGGCTTTCTGAGGACACAGGCTCAGGACAGGCTGCTGGAGGGATTAGAGAGGGGGAGAGACTACTATAAGCAGATTGTGAGAGGAAGAGTGGAGGACTCTGAAATCGAAAGACAGTTGGTGTGAGAGAGGGGAAAGAAACTTGGAGAGGGAAAATTGACAGTGGGAGGCAGAGGTCATAATAAACCTGGGGAGAGGGAAGTGACATATTAGTGAGAGGAGGGAGAGTGACGAGTTAAAGAGCGAGCACGAGATGGGGAGGGAGGGAGAAGAGAACACCAGGGAGATAGAATATCAGGTAGGGAGACGGTGGTACAGTAAGAGAGGAGTGACAAAATGCTGCTGAGAGGACAGAGATGATGAGTTGGTGTTAAAGAGAAAGCAGAGAGAGAGAGAGAGAGAGAGAGAGAGAGGGAGAGGGAGGGCTCAGTGGGAGAGGGATTATAGTGTAACCTCATACAAGAGGGGATGTTCACCAGAAAACACAAGTTAACAAAGCCAGGCAATTACATTGGCTGATTGCTAATGCTGCAGGGCTAACTGAGGGACAGATCGACGGGCTGTAGCTAAATGGTAGGGCTAAATGCTCATGCTAGGCTAACAGAGTGACATACAGAGAGGGGCAAGGCTAAATGCTAACCCCGCTAGGCTAACTGAGGGACAGTCTGATGGAGCGCCGGATGCACGTGGAGGTCACGTTTGGAGACCCTGTGCTGATGGTGCGGAGTGTGTGGGACTGGCTACGCTCTCACCTCCTCTCTGTGTCTGTGTCGGTCTGCTGCTACACTACTGCTCCGTCTGCCAAGAGATGAGACCGAGACCGAGACAAACAGATTAGACATACTAGATTAGATATACTGTTGGGAAGAGCTGAGATGGAGATGGATGTCAACAGGTGAGGGCAGGCTTAGATACAGTACATTATAAACTGGGTGGTTTGAGCCCTGAATGCTGATTGGCTGAAAGCCGTGGTATATCAGACCGTATACCACAGGTATGACAAAATAGCAATATAACAGCAATAAGGCACCTCTGGGTTTGTGATATATGGCCAACATACCCCGGCTAAGTGCTGTATCCAGGCACTCCGCGTTGAGTCGGCTGAACAGCCCTTAGCCGTGGTATATTGGCCATATACCCCCCCCCCCCCCCCCGGCCTTATTGCTTAAGTATAGTATAGCTAGGTCAGATGACACTGGTCTTCTATAGTCATAGATATAATATACTTAGGTGTGGACAGGTGAAGAATGTCCTTGTCCTTGTGGGCATGGATGTAGTCAGGACCACATTGTCAAACTTTGCAAATAAAAATGCCACGAATAGAGCCGACGTGATTCCTTATTCTACTTGTCAGAGAGGCATGTTTGTTCTACATAGCATATTTATATCTGAACATTCCAAAATGTTGCATCCTGCTGAATGCACCCCTTGTGTACATCCAGTATATAAGGCTGTCTTTCTCTCTAGGATTAGATATGAGGTGGGCAGGTAAACAGTCTCTCCTCTCTCTGTGCTGATCCACACAGGTATGTGTGTAGGTGCTGCTACATACCCTGTCCTCTCTAGTTGAGGCAGGTCTGGACAGGTGAGTTACAGTGAGGGGAAAAAAGTATTTGATCCCCTGCTGATTTTGTACGTTTGCCCACTGACAAAGACATGATCAGTCTATAATTTTAATGGTAGGTTTATTTGAACAGTGAGAGACAGAATAACAACAACAAAATCCAGAAAAACGCATGTCAAAAATGTTATAAATTGATTTGCATTTTAATGAGGGAAATAAGTATTTGACCCCTCTGCAAAACATGACTTAGTACTTGGTGGCAAAACCCTTGTTGGCAATCACAGAGGTCAGACGTTTCTTGGAGTTGGCCACCAGGTTTGCACACATCTCAGGAGGGATTTTGTCCCACTCCTCTTTGCAGATCTTCTCCAAGTCATTAAGGTTTCGAGGCTGACGTTTGGCAACTCGAACCTTCAGCTCCCTCCACAGATTTTCTATGGGATTAAGGTCTGGAGACTGGCTAGACTACTCCAGGACCTTAATGTGCTTCTTCTTGAGCCACTCCTTTGTTGCCTTGGCCGTGTGTTTTGGGTCATTGTCATGCTGGAATACACATCCACGACCCATTTTCAATGCCCTGGCTGAGGGAAGGAGGTTCTCACCCAAGATTTGATGGTACATGGCCCCGTCCATCGTCCCTTTGATGCGGTGAAGTTGTCCTGTCCACTTAGCAGAAAAACACCCCCAAAGCATAATGTTTCCACCTCCATGTTTGACGGTGGGGATGGTGTTCTTGGGGTCATAGGCAGCATTCCTCCTCCTCCAAATATGGTGAGTTGAGGTGATGCCAAAGAGCTCCATTTTGGTCTCATCTGACCACAACACTTTCACCCAGTTCTCCTCTGAATCATTCAGATGTTCATTGGCAAACTTCAGACGGCCCTGTATATGTGCTTTCTTGAGCAGGGGGACCTTGCGGGCGCTGCAGGATTTCAGTCCTTCACGGCGTAGTGTGTTACCAATTGTTTTCTTGGTGATTATGGTCCCAGCTGCCTTGAGATCATTGACAAGGTCCTCCCGTGTAGTTCTGGGCTGATTCCTCACCGTTCTCATAATCATTGCAACTCCACGAGGTGAGATCTTGCATGGAGCCCCAGGCCGAGGGAGATTGACAGTGATTTTGTGTTTCTTCCATTTGCGAATAATCGCACCAACTGTTGTCACCTTCTCACCAAGCTGCTTGGCGATGGTCTTGTAGCCCATTCCAGCCTTGCGTAGGTCTACAATCTTGTCCCTGACATCCTTGGAGAGCTCTTTGGTCTTGGCCATGGTGGAGACTTTGGAATCTGATTGATTGCTTCTGTGGGCAGGTGTCTTTTATACAGGTAACAAACTGAGATTAGAAGCACTCCCTTTAAGAGTGTGCTCCTAATCTCAGCTCGTTACCTGTATAAAAGACACCTGGGAGCCAGAAATCTTTCTGATTGAGAGGGGGTCAAATACTTATTTCCCTCATTAAAATGCAAATCAATTTATAACATTTTTTTGTTGTTATTCTGTCTCTCACTGTTCAAATAAACCTACCATTAAAATTATAGACTGATCATTTCTTTGTCAGTGGGCAAACATACAAAATCAGCAGGGGATCAAATACTTTTTTCCCTCACTGTAGATAATCCTTCTACAGAGAGAAATATATCTGCTTTTGCATTAGCCAATATGGACGGGTCTGTAGGCTGGGTCAGGTGTGTATTGGGGACATTAGGTCCAACACAAGATCTGATTGTATCTTTATTTGACCAGGTTTGTGACACCTAGGATCTGTCTTTATTATGAAAAGCTGTAATCATGTCGTGGGTGTTAATAAGGTGCTCTGAGTTGATGTTTCTATCTGGGCTAAGGCGGTGGTAAGCCAGGGGGATTTATGATGATGGTTGCTGTCTGAATAGACATCAGGGCTGTAGCTCAGTAGGTCAGAGTTTCACAACTGTTAGTTTTTGACCTCATGAACAGAGCTTTTGTGTTCCTCTTGCAGACCGCATTGACGTCCAGAATGTCACTGCTGACGTGTGTGTGTTTCATGGCTGCTATCATTGACAGGGGCCAGACACATTCCCAGCATTCCAAGAGTGTAGTGTAGGATGAAGGGAAGGAAAGGGGGAGGGAGGGGGCAAAGGGACAGAGCCCTGCTGTTAATAGTGGAGGAGAGGGAGGAATATAGAGGGGGATAAGGATGACAGCGGGAAGCAATGAGTGAAGGCAGGAGAGAGGGAGTGATACTGTGAGGAAGGGAAAAGTATGGGGATTACGAAAAGAAGAAGTAAGGGCAAAGTTTGGGCAAGAGTGAGGGAAGGAGAAAGAAGATCAAGTGAGAGACTCCGTATCATCATTCTCCTCTCCAGGGTCATTCAGGTCAGGTAATAATGGAGGTGGAGATGGGAGGAGGGGGTGAAATCTAATAGAGGGGATTGAGTTACGTCTGACCTCCCCCTGGCCATTCATTAAGCTGTCTGGGCTGAACTGCTGGAGAGCGAGTGAGTGGGAGATAAACGAGTGGATGAGAGAGGAGTGAAAGAGGAGACGGTAGCCGTTTAGAAGGGGTATAGCTCTGCTTTGCTTACCCATTCCTCTCCAGACCCCCTTGAGTGACACCCATCACCCAATGCTCAGCTCAGAGAGGGACAGAGAGCGAGAATGATAGACAAAGTGATTGATTTAGCTGAAAGCCCCCTGCAGATTAGTGCTGTGCTACCTTGGAGTTAGCTCATCGCTCACCTGTCACATTTACCTCTGCCTCTTTGCACTTTTCCTTCTGTCTCGAAAGGAAGGGGCTTTGTCTTCATTTTGCAATGTTTTCAATCTGGCATGTCTGCAAGTTTCAAGTTTTAATGTCAAATGCACAAGTACAGTGAAATGCCTTTCTTGCAAACTCAAAACAATGCTATAACTAATAACAATGTATTATTAAAACAAAAACACAAGAAATAAGAATAAGAAATATGAAATACACAATAAAGTAAGTAAGTAAGTAAGTAAGTAAGCAACTAATATACAGGAAATATTTAAAAGGTCAGTTCCGATACCATATTTACATGTGCAGGGATACTGGAGTGATGGAGGTAGATATGTATTGGCGTAAGGTGACTAGGCAACAGGATGTAAGATAAATAGAGTAGCAGCAGTTTGTATGTGAGTGGGTGTGCGGTTGTGTAGAGTCAGTATAAATGTATGTGTATATTATGTGCGAGTGAGCAAATGATGGAGTGAGTGTTTGTGTGTGTGTGTTGGAGTGACAGTGTGTGTAAGTGTGTAGGGCCCTGTGAGTGTGCATAGACAGTGCAAATTCTGAAAAAAAAGGTCAATAAAGATGCTTGGGGGTAGAAGCTGTTCAAGAGCCTGTTGATGTCAGACTTGATGCACCGGTACCTCTTGCCATGCTGCTGCAGAGAAAATAGTCTATGGCTTGGGTGGTTGGGTTCTTTGCCGATTTGCCGGGCCTTCTTTTCACACCGCCTGATATAGAGGTCCTGGATGGCAGGGAGCTTGGCCCCAGTTATGTACTGGGCTGTCCGCACAACCCTCTGTAGCGCCATGCGATCGAGGGCGGTGCTATTGCCATTTCAAGCAGTGAAGCAGCCAGTCAATATGCTCTCAATGGTACAGCTGTAGAACCTTTTCAGGATTTGAGGGCCCATGCCAAACCTTTTCAACCTCCTATGCGTGTATGTTTGGACCATTTTGAAGTCTTTAGTGATTTTGGACACCAAGGAACTTGAAGCTGTCTACTTGCTCCACTGCCGCCATGTCGATGTGGATGGGGGCATGCTCCCCCCCCCCCCCCCCCTGTTTCCTGTAGTCCACGATCAGCTCCTTGGTCTTGCTAACGTTGAGGTAGAGGTTGTTGCTCCGGCACCACACTGCCAGGTCACTGACCTCCTCCCTGTAGGCTGACTCATCGTCGCCGGTGATCAGGCCTACCACTGTCGTGATGTCAGCAAACTTGATAATGGTGTTGGAGTCGTGGGTGAACAGGGAGAACAGGAAGGGACTAAGAACACACCCAATGTTCAAGAATGGCCTTTTTCCATTTATTCAGATTACAACCTCTCACTTTCAGTTATTTGAAAAGGAAATAATCTCCCAAATATCACTATTTCTAAAACAAGCCATAGAAAGTTGGTTGCCTCAGTTTTTATGATGGCAATTTGCATATACTCCAGAATGTTATGAAGAGTGATCAGATGAATTGCAATTAATTGCAAAGTCCCTCTTCGCCATGAAAATGAATTTAATCCCCAAAAAAAACATTTCCACTGCATTTCAGCCCTGCCACAAAAGGACCAGCTGACATCATGTCAGTGATTCTCTCGTTAACACAGGTGAGAGTGTTGACGAGGACAAGGCTGGAGATCACTCTGTCATGCTGATTGAGTTAGAATAACAGACTGGAAGCTTTAAAAGGAGGGTGGTGCTTGAAATCATTGTTCTTCCTCTGTTAACCATGGTTACCTGCAAGGAAACACGTGCCGTCATCATTGCTTTGCACAAAAAGGGTTTCACAGGCAATGATATTGCTGCTAGTAAGATTGCACCTACATCAACCATTTATCGGATCATCAAGAACTTCAAGGAGAGAGGTTCAATCTTACTGTATGTATATACAGTTGAAGTCGGAAGTTTACATACACCTTAGCCAAATACATTTAACCTCAGTTTTTCACAATACCTGACATTTTAATCCTAGTAAAAATTCCCTGTTTTAGGTCAGTTAGGATCACCACTTTATTTTAAGAATGTGAAATGTCAGAATAATAGTAGAGTGATTTATTTCAGCATTTATTTATTTCATCACATTCCCAGTGGGTCAGAAGTTTACATACACTCAATTAGTATTTGGTAGCATTGCCTTTTAAATTGCTTAATTTGGGTCAAACTTCCAAAAGCCTTCCAAAAGCTTCCCACAATAAGTTGGGTGAATTCTGGCCCATTCCTCCTGACAGAGCTGGTGTAACTGAGTCAGGTTTGTAGGCCTCCTTGCTCGCACACGTTTTTCAGTTCTGCCCACAACTTTTTTTATAGGATTGAGGTCAGGGCTTTGTGATGGCCACTCCAATACCTTGACTTTGTTGTCCTTAAGCCATTTTGCCACAACTTTGGAAGTATGCTTGGGGTCATTGTCCATTTGGAAGACCCATTTGCGACCAAGCTTTAACTTCCTGACTGATGTCTTGAGATGTTGCTTCAATATATCCACATAATTGATGCCATCCATCAATATGAAAATGTATGCACTCTGGATAAGAGCGTCTGCTAAATGACTAAAATGTAAATGTTAATCTATTTTGTGAAGTGCACCAGTCCCTCCTGTAGCAAAGCACCCCCACAGCATGATGCTGCCACCCCTGTGCTTCACGGTTGGGATGGTGTTCTTCGGCTTGCAAGCATCCCCCTTTTTCCCTCCAAACATAACGATGGTCATTATGGCCAAACAGTTCTATTTTTGTTTCATCAGACCAGAGGACATTTCTCCAAAAAGTACAATCTTTGTCCCCATATGCAGTTGCAAACCATAGTCTGGCTTTTTTATGGTGGTTTTGGAGCAGTGGCTTCTTTCTTGCTGCGCGGCCTTTCAGGTTATATCGATTTATATAGGACTCGTTTTACTGTGGATATAGATACATTTGTTCCTGTTTCCTCCAGCATCTTCACAAGGTCCTTTGCTGTTGTTCTGGGATTGATTTGCACTTTTTGCACTAAAGTACGTTCATCTCTAGGTGACAGAACGCGTCTCCTTCCTGAGCGGTATGACGGCTGCGTGGTCCCATGGTGTTTATACTTGCGTACTATTGTTTGTACAGATGAACGTGGTACTTTCAGGCATTTGGAAATTGCTCCCAAGGATGAACCAGACTTGTGGAGGTCTACAATTTTTTTTCTGAGGTCTTGGCTGATTTATTTTCATTTTCCCATGATGTCAAGCAAAGAGGCACTGAGTATGAAGGTAGGCCTTGAAATACATCCACAGGTACACCTCCAATTGACTCAAATGATGTCAATTAGCCTATCAGAAGCTTCTAAAGCCTGTTTAAAGGCACAGTCAACTTAGTGTATGTAAACTTCTGACCCACTGGAATTGTGATACAGTGAATTATAAGTGAAATAATCTGTCTGTAAACAATTGTTGGACAAATTACTTGTGTCATGCACAAAGTAGATGTCCTAACCAACTTGCCAAAACTATAGTTTGTTAACAAGAAATTTGTGGAGTGGTTGAAAAACAAGTTTTAATGACTCCAACCTAAGTGTATGTAAACTTCTGACTTCAACTGTATATACACATATATATTTGCAAGAAAAAAAAACATATGGGGGATTGGAAGTGATGCAGACAATTACATTGATGGAAGTTACAATCTATCTGCAATATTAAAGCTGATCTACACCCTAAAAAAAAGACACTAAAGAAAGAACACACCCCTGTGGGGAACCCTGTGTTGAGGGTCAGCGTGGGGGAGGTGATGCTGCCTACCCTCACCACCTGGTTTCGGCCCGTCAGGAAGTCCAGGATCCAGTTGCAAAGGGAGGTGTTCAGACCCAGAGTCCTAAGCTTGGTGACGAGCTTGGAGGGGATAATGGTGTTGAACGCTGAGCTGCAGTCAATGAACACCATTCTCACATAGGTATTCCTCTTATCTAGGTTGGTGAGAGCAGTGTGGAGAGCAATTGAGATTGCGTCATCTATGGATCTGTTGGGGCGGTATGCAAATTGAGTGAGTCTAGGGTGGCTGGGTTGGTGGAGTTAATGTGTGCCATAACCAGCCTCTCAAAGCATTTCATGATTACAGAAGTGAGTGCTACAGGGCGGTAATCATTGTGGCATGAAGCCTTAGAGTTCTTAGGAACAGGGATGATTGTGGTCATCTTAAAACATGTGGGGATTACAGAATGGGAGAGGAGAGGTTGAAAATTGTGAGTGTGAATGTGTCATCTGCTCTGAGGTAAGGGTTATGTTTGGGTTAAGCTGGTAAAGAGCTTTAGAGCTCGGAAGTCTCTGTTGGCATTGACCAGCCACGGGACTATTAGGCTTACATGCCTGCTCTGTGTCTGTTCTTTACCATGTATTCAGTACAACTTCAGGGCCCGTATCCACAAAGCGTCTCAGAATAGGAGTGTTGATTTAGGATCAGTTTGCCTTTTAGATAATAATGAATAAGATTTATATGGACATATCCTAGATCAGCACTCCTACTCTGAGATACTTTCTGAATAGTCTTTTTATCACTACTCTTTCCTCGCTCTGTATTCAACACAAAATTACAGCAGTCCAGTAGAAAGAATGTGTGAGTGTGGAGTCAGACAGACAGACAAACATTTGGCTGGGGTTGGTTGGTTGTACTTGGCTGTAGTGTAGTGGGGCATGCATTCTTTCGTGGTCTGAGGATTGTAAATGATCATAGAAGACTGGCTTATGATACCCTGTCCTTCCACTGAATGACCTTTGATGAGGACCTCTGCCTCCCTCTTCTTTCTATTGTTGTCTCTTTCTCAAACGTTTTGTCTACCTTTTACGCTCTCCTTCTGTCTCTCCATCTGTCTCTCTCTGTCCCTATCGCTCTCGTTCGCTCTCTTTCTCCCTCCTGTGATTTCCCACACACGTACATTATCATTTCCTAGTCAGTGACGTGTGTGATCGATACTGTGTTCTCCTCTCTGCTTGCTTGCGTCAAAGCCCCTTGCATAGTGACCTTGCTGTATTTTTCCAATAAAGATAAACCAACTCTACATACACATTCACTGCACATACACACCTTCACAGATACTCAAGCAGACTCACAGCAAACCCACACACTCACACAGTGTTCCTGTGTAGGCCAGGGGCGTGTTTTCTGTTGTTGTGGCACCAGTGTGATGGTTCTGGTCAATGTTTTGCGAATGAGGGCTGTGAGAAACGTTGTGTACCTGGCCTTGGCTCAAACGGGCTAGGACCTCTCACGCTCTGCCTCCTGTCGAGTCTGCATAAATGTCTGTGTGTCTTTAGATCATTGGTTTTCACACCATTTTTACCAACCTCTCAAATGGTCTTATGACCCACTGATAAGCGAGACAACATTTCTATCCAGTTTTCTGCTGTGGCCAAGTAGGAATGAGTCGGGACAACCATGTGTAAACCACTAGTTTAGCCGACTGGTGGTGTGTAACCCATTTTGTTGCTTCTCTCCATCCAGACCAAGCCGTGGCAGAAGCTGAAGACTATGGTGCACTGGTCTCCCTTCATCGTGTCCTTTAAGAAGCGCTATCCCTGGGTGCAGCTCGCTGGGCACGCAGGTATACACCACTCCCTTTCACTCTCTCTGTTTCTCTCTCCCTCTCTTTCTCCCTCTCTCTGTTTCTCTCGCTCGCTCTCCCTCCCTCTCTTTCTCTCCCTGCTGGCCTCTTTCTTTCTTTCACACCCTCTCTCTGTACTCGCGCTCTCTCGCTCAGTATTTCTCACTTTCTTTTCCTCTGTCACTCACTTTCCCCCCTCCCTCCCTCCTCTCTCGTAGGTAACTTCCATGCGGGGGAGTATGGGCGTTTGTTGAAGCGCTACTGTGAGTGTGAGCAGCTGTGCCTGTCGAAGCTGATGGGGGAAACTCTGCGGCCCTACGTCCCTGGCTACTACGGCGTGGTGCAGCGGGACGAACAGGACTACAACCTAATGGACGACCTCCTGGCTGACTTTGACTCTCCCTCCATCATGGATTGCAAGATGGGCAGCAGGTGAGAGACCAGGGGAAGAGTTAGGTGTTTTAGTACTGAGCTGGAAAAGTATAGGTAGAATCTACCACACACCCAAAACCGATTAGTGGAAGGCGCTGGAGGCAAAATGTCAGTCGACCTTCATCAGAGCAAAACGAATTCCTGCACGCCCTGAGGCTCTCCAGGACCAATGCTGGAGAGGAGATCACTAGTGTTAGATAACTCAGCTGTTAGGGTTAGTGGGCCAGTTCATTATCTGTCTTCCCTGTCCTATCAGGACTTACCTGGAGGAGGAGCTACTGAAGGCCAGGGAGCGTCCGCGGCTCCGCAGGGACATGTATGAAAAGATGGTGGCCGTGGACCCCGGGGCCCCTACGGATCAGGAGAGGGCCCAACAAGGCATCCTGAAGCCCAGATACATGCAGTGGAGAGAGACCCTCAGCTCCACTGCCACCCTTGGCTTCCGCATCGAGGGCATCAAGGTCAGGGGGCACACTGGGTTCAACTGGGCATCAAAATATAATTTTTAGTGTTTCAAATGTAGGTGCCCAATAACTTGTTCCTGGTCACAATAATAAGACAAGGAAATGTGTGTGATCTGTCCAAACTCAAAAATATGTCACATAAAGCTTACTTCATTTTAAAAAAATGATTTTCACTGCATCAATAATTAGACTAAATACTGTTGTTTGTTATTTGTGCTGTGCAGAGAGCGGATGGGACATGTAACACCAACTTTAAGAAGACCAAACACACGGAGCAGGTCATGCAGGCCCTGAGAGATTTTGTGGATGGGAACATTCAAATCCTGGTACGTGTTTCTAGAGGGACATTTAGTCGGGTGGCACATAAGGGAACTTGAGTTCTAGGGGGACCTACTCAGTCCCTTCAGATTGACCGTCTGTTTGACTGTTTGTCTCCCCTTCTGCTCTCTCTGGTAGAAACTCTACCTGCAACGTCTGAAGGAGCTGCGATCCGTGCTGGAGAAATCACAGTTCTTCAGAACACATGAGGTAACACACTCACTCACTCACACCCTATACTGCTTCCTACTTATCTATACCCATAGTACTCTGCTTTACTTACTGGTGGTAAATTAAGACAATATTTACAGTAACGTTCGGTATGAGTACTTTCCCTCAACAAACCTGTTTGCTGGGTTATGATTCAATGTGATTGATATGAACATGATTCAAATTCCTTATTAAAGCCGCAATATGTAACTTTTTGGGCTACCTGACCAAATTCACATAGAGATGTTAGTTATAGATCTGTCATCCTCATTGAAAGCAAGTCTAAGAAGCAGTAGATCTGTTCTATGTGCACTATTTCTATGCTTCCCGTTCTTAAGTTTCATTTTTGCATATTTTACTTTCAGTTTTGTACACCAGCTTCAAACAGCTTAAAATACAATATTTTTGGTTATGGGAAATATATTTCAAAGTGGTTTAGATGGTACAATGAATCTGTGCACTATACATGCTTGTTTTGTCACATAAACTGAAATTAGGCGAACTATTAGAATTTTAGCAGCCAGAAATGGCAGAGCGATTTCTGCGTAGTGCAGCTTTAAATCACAAACAAACACTCACACTGACATACTGAACTCAACTGTCCTCTTTTCTCCCAGGTGGTGGGCAGCTCCCTGCTGTTTGTGCATGATGCGTCGGGGCAGGCCTGTGTGTGGATGATAGACTTTGGGAAGACGGTGCCTGTGCCTGCCCCCCTCACCCTGGACCACCGGACCCCCTGGATGGAGGGCAACCACGAGGATGGCTACCTGTGGGGTCTGGACAACCTCATAGACATCCTCAGTACCATGCTCCCCCCCAGCCCCTGAGAGAGAGGGCTGTGTGTGAGAGAACAAAGGGATGGCCTGGAAGAGAGAGAAAGAGGATGGAGAGAACACTCATCCTAGTCAGAGCGGAGAATGTAGGTGGGGGCGAACAGATGATACTGGTCATTACCCAAACTAGATGTGAGACTGGAGAGATGGAGGGAAAGGATAGGATGATGACCGTGAAAGAGAGCGAGGGAGCACACGGAGCATGGTGGACACTAGCCAGAGTGAGGAAACCTGTCCACACAACCAGTGGTGTGTCCACCGTCATCAACTTCTCTCATTATAAGAGCTATGACGTCAACTATCACTGCCGCGCGCAGACACAGACACACGCACACTACTCTTCCTTCATATTATCACAAGTATGATGATAATGTAGTGAACTTTTCCAATGGGATATATCCTCCTCAAGTGACCTTAGAGGAGCAATGGAGAACATTTTATTTTCACTATGGACCACTTGACTTTATGCTTTTAAAACGATTTTATATACATGTCAATACTAGAAACACTGGAAAACATGTATATTTTAAACTTTACCTGGTGCTTAGCCTTTTAATGTAAATACAGTTTTATTTTATTTGTTTGCCTTCACAAATAGCCTCTTTACTCTTTGTAATTTTTCTGTGCCTAGATTGTGGGATTGGAGGTAGATTTTTTTTTATTTGAATGTTATTTATTTTTTAAAGTTTGCTGGAGAGTTGACCCAAGGTATGAACTGATGTTTGTAACATTATATTATTTGTAAATTGGATTGACACATGGTGAAAACTGGAGGCTGTTGTTGATTTGGCTCTGTCTGACCCGCGTGGTGTCTGATTGGCAGCATTGACCCAGCAGATAAACTAACAGTAGTTCCTAACCAGGGGTACTAGGACCCCTGGGGGTACTTGGTCTATCCACAGGGGGTACTTGAGAATATTCATGAGACCATAGGCCTACTGGTAAAATGCACATGATGGGGTACTTCAGGTGTACTCCGGGCAGAGCAAAATTCAGTTGGTGGTACAGTAACCGAAAAGGGTTGGGAACCACTGAACTAATAGATGGGATGAATGTTTTTTCTTCTTTACTTTCACATGACTTGGTGGTCATGGCTAACTAGACTGTGTTGCACAAATGGGTTCCTCACAAAAGCCATTGATCAAAGCTAGCCCTGCCTCTGTGTCTCTGAATATGAATTCACTCTGGTGTCCCAGGTTCTTATAAGCAAACAATTTTTTGGTGAATGGCAGTTGACTCATCTGCATAATCGTGACCATTATGCCTTCAGTTCGGTTCAATGATACTCAATTTTTCTGGGAAGGGTAACGATTGGCCTGACAACTGAAATGACTAGTTGAACAAGTCACCTGCAATGAATGCGCTACTGTTTGTTATAATGAGACGTTCATCTATACGTCAGACTTTTATATAAACTGGGAAATGTGTATCTGATTTAATATTGAATCATTGATATCAAAGACGACATTGTGGTGACATTTTTTTTTTCTAATTGAAGGAGGATTCTGCATCTGTCATTGTTTGGTACACTTTTTCTTTCAAGGTAATGATGGTTTAACACTACCATTCCTCTGTAAGTTGAGATATAAATATAAAAACAAAAACTCACCCATAATGACAGAGGTCAATTTGATGTGTTTCTGCTGATGACCATATTTGACACCTTTTCTGAACGGTGTCAGGTCTTGTGTCACTGGATTTATAGAACTGTCAGCCAACATTCCCATCCATGTCTTCCTCCATATTCTTCAACAGAGTCAGACAACACTGTTTGTGTATTTGTGGTGTGAGCAGATTTCTCTATCTAGAAAATAGAGGGGCTCTGTGTATGACTGGTATGTGACTGTCAGCATTGACATCATGGAACTGGAATTCTGTTTCTACTGTTGACATCTCTCAAATAATCCACACCATAAAAGCACACATTCTGGAAGTATATATTCTGGAACAATGTATTGTTTACAAAGTATTATATATCTTACGTACCATGTATCCTCTTTATCTTAACCTGACAGTTACAAGCTTTCAGACCGTTTGGGTTGTTTGTGTGTGGCTGAGAGCTGGACTGTGTATTAGGGTAGGAGGTTGGAGAGGTCTAAGATATTTTATAGTTTGGATAAGCCTTTCCTCTGCTGTACTTCAGGAAACAGTGCATTGCAAGATGCTGGGGGACACAAATACAAATGTTCTGAGGATTGAGACTGGTCCTTGCTCTCTTTGTCTAGAATACCATTGATTGTAATAAACTGGAACTAAGAGCTCAAGTCTTTCTAATCTGAAACCCCTCGTCTCCTCATTCTTCAACACCAAACATATTGGAAGTATGAATCCTATTGATGGAAAGGGTTTTTACACTCCCCTACGTATGTATTTGGACAGTGAAGCTACATTTTAAAAATGTGGCTCTATAATCCAGCATTTTTTTTTTGAGATACTGTTTCATATTAGGCGACAGTACAGAATGTCAGCTTTATTTGATGGTATTTTCACACATATGTTTTACCATTTGGAAATGAAAGCACTAAGTATCTAGTCCCCCCATTTCAAGAAGTAATACGCACTTGGACAAATTCACTCCGTGTATTATAGTAGCCAAAAGGTGAGTGAAACAAACTGTAAATGCATCCAACGAGTGTGTAGAGTCACAAGCTTGATGTAGTCATTGCGTGCTAGGTATATGGGACCAAATACTAAACTTTTGACAACTTTAATACACTAAGTGACTTTGTCCAAATACTTATGACTTCTTCACATTGGGGGGACTAGATACATAAAGCGCTTTCATTTCTAAATGGTAAAACAGATATTTATGAAAATACCCTCAAATAAAAGGTGACATTATGTACTGTCGCCTCATATGAAACATTTGATCTCAAATCCAAAATGCTGGAGTATAATTCAAAATACATATGGAGGGGACAGTACAGTATATGGTTCCTGTGAGCATTACATTGTGGAATGACATAAAAGAGCATATCTGATAACTATTTTGCATCATATCCAGAAACACTCATATACACAACATGGTCACGATTCAATGATATTTCAACTATTGACAACAGTAAATATATGTTTATTCTGTGTGCACTTGGAATTGCTTGATAATCAGTATAAATACAGGTAGGTACAGGGTTCTCATCGTATGCAATATTACAGCCTGTTCGACCATGTGAAGTGAATCAAACATTTCAGTAAGGCACAGGGTCCATAGAGGAGCCACAGATTTGGCAAAGGGCCACTTCACATTCAAACTCTTCATTCTGATAAGTAGTATACAGATAAGAACTGTCTTATGATCATCCTCCAGTGTCCTATAAAATAAATTAATGCCAACCCATGAAAACATCCTTAGACCCTTTCATCATGTCCTCTACTTACAGTATTATAGACTGTCATGCTGTCCTGTGTCCAGGCCAATGAGTCACCATTTGTACCATAGCAGTGTTCCAAGAGAGAAGGCCCATGATCACTGAGTCTGCCCCCCAGTGTGGAGCAACACGACCTGGCCTGCCAGCCCAACCTCCACCCCTCCCTTGGGCACCACGTACTGGGTACTGTCCCCAGCCCTCTGGGGATCTATCTCCCTCAGCTGGGCATTGCTTTGGGCTACCTTGTCCAGGCTCCACAGCTGGTAGCGCAGGCTCTTACCCTGCTTGGCCAGGATGTAAGCTTCTCTTGCCCCCACTGTGGGACAGGGGCATGGGCATGAGGGGCTGTCCTGTGGCAGGAGTAGCCAGGGCAGGGTGGGGTCAGGTTGGGTGTGCTCTCTGCTCACGCTGTCCTGGTCCAGACCCAACAAGACACCTGGGAGAGATAGAGAGGTTATAGGAAGGGTCAAATGTCAAGACATGGGTTGTGCGTGTGTGTTGCAGTCAAGGAGCTCCAGTCTAACCTGAGGCCACTGCCCAGTGTGCTCTGTGTCCGCTGCGTTGGCATGGCTCATGGTTGAAGTCCTCGTCATATCTGTGTTTATGCAGTCAAAGACCTCAAACACATACAGTACACATCACATTACTCATATATTGAATAATAAATATTTGCGGTAACAGCTATTACTTAAGAAATGTTGTTGTAAAATGGTCAAATGCATGGTAACAACCTAATAATTACCACTAGGTTACCTTAAGAACACCACCATCTATCAGTACCTAACTACCACTACCTGAGACAGACTAACTAGAGCAGATGGGTCCTTTCGAACAGCCTGAATGTGAGAGAGTATAAAGGATCCGGGATGAGGACGGGTTGCCCGTCAGCCAGGTGTTTCAGGACGGCTGTAGAGTTGTCTCCAGTCATCCCTCCTGACAGGAGCTCAGCCCTGCACTCACACACCTCCTCTGCAAGCATGGCCATGTCTCTAGCTGAATCACACACACACACACACACACACACACACACACACACACACACACACACACACACACACAGTCTCACTAATAGAGTATAGCTCCGCTGGTGTTGTTGAGAGTATGCAGCATAGATGACTAAAGCATTACCCGAGAACATCTCCCCCTGCGCTGTGTAGCCCCTGTCCATCGCTGTCTGGACTATGGTCTCCATGGAAACACTCAGAGGGGGCTGTCGTAGGTGACCTGCCATCCATAGAGCCACCAGACCACATCTACAGGTAAAAACACACACACCTCAGGCAGCGGTACGTACCTTAGGAAGTATAACATGACCTTTAATGACAAAACTACAAACAAGAGACATCAGATTAGGGAAGGAAGATTAATTCACACGTATTAGATCAGTGATTACTTCAATGGAGGAAGGCTCCATTTTGAAAAGCCTAAATAAAGCTTCACGTGACTTACTGTGGGCCGTCTTGGATGAGGGAAGGCACATACTTGTTCAACAGCATCCAGTGCAGGTCCTTCCTAAAACTATGTCAACCAGTAAACAGTCAGCCACACCACAAAACAGACTTTCTTACTGCCACCTGGTAACAAATGAGTTATTGAACAATGCATATATCCCAGTAGTATGTACTGTAGCTTGGTCTTGGTGGGATAGCTCAGCGCGTCCTCTCTTTTCTTGCATTTGTGTTCTATTTGTTGTTGCAACTCCCACAGAATCACTACAGTGCTGCTTTCAGGGACAGAAACGGTTCTAAACTGAATGCCCAGGTGCAGAACACCCCCACCCCAGTGCACTGATTATAAAGGTGGAGAGTGTTACCCAATGTGCAACTGATGACCCCATTCCATAATCTGTAGGACATTTTACATTTTAGTCATTTAGCAGACGCTCTTATCCAGAGTGACTTACAGGAGCAATTACGGGTTAAGTGCCTTGCTCAACGGCACATAGACAGATTTTTCACCTAGTCGGCTTTGGAATTCAAACCAGCAACCTTTCAGTTACTGGCCCAACACTCTTAACCGCTAGGCTAACTGCAGAACTCTTTCAGTGGTTTTCCAACCACCATGTTGGATATCCTGAATAGGCTTTAGCTGCAACGCTTGTCTGATAACTTCTGTTTTCTGTAGACAGCTCGCCTCACCTACTCTCCCTCTGACAGAGCAGCAACCGAGCCTCTGCATGATCCCCCTCGACAGGGGTCTTTCCTGCCGCTATGGCCTGGTACAGCTTCTTCTTGCTTGGCCCCGAGGCAGCTGTAGGTGGGGGTGGTCCTGGTGGTGGTGGAGGAGGTGGATGCTCCATTGAAATACCCTGTCACTGCAGTGCAATTCTGTGTGATAAGAGACTGAGAAAAGGGAATGATAAGGGCTCCACTCCATGACAGGAAGCTATTGAAATGACACATATGACCCACTGATGGAATAAAGTTGCATTAATGATTTAGTGATACATAAAAAAATAAACATTACTGTGTAGGCCTATTACCTGATCTCCTTATTGCTTAACTTACTGTCAGAGCTTCTCCATCTGATGCCATGTCTAGCTAGATATGTTACACCATGACAAAAGTTGCAAAATACGTTTCTGAAATATGTGCATATGACATGCAGTTTTATTAACACTCACTTTATTGCATGGCTGTTTTAGCTGTAATGAGACGACTACAAGTGCAGACCTGAGAGCTATTTTCAAGTTTTTACATGTTAGGACTAGTACCTAGCTAGCTAGCTGAATATAGCCATATTTGGTAACAAACACGGCGATCATTTAAAGTGGTAGCTGCGGCTACAATGTGGCATTTTCTACAGCAAGGTTAAAGAACAGAAGACCTACTTAGCTAGCTATCAATAACAAAATAATTGAAAAGTAGTTCATCTTTTGAACCAAATAATAGCTGTTTGAAACATACGGATGGCTCTCAAACTCAGTAGATTGCACGATGATAATATCATAAGGATATGTTAAAGCCTATTTCTTTAGATGTGTAAAAGTAAATCAATATGATTTACAGATTTGATCATCTGCGCAGCATCTCGCTCAGGCTGACTCTCGCGAATGAGCACCAATTTTACAAGGGGCAGGAGCGTCTGAAATGTAGCACTACATATCCAATGATGTTCTGGGGGTGGCTAAAACAATCCAATGAAAAGCTGTCTGGACAGGATCCGGAAATTACACCAGCCAATCAAAATAGTTGGCTTTGTTAGCTATCAAGGCTTTCTATGTCTTCTACGTTAGCTAGCAAGCTCCAGCAGAAAGAATAAAGTGATTCTGGCTCCAGGGGTAGAGAGTTGTCCGCTACACGTGTAACGTTAGCTAGTTTCATTCATTTCTTTCGAGGCCGATTAGATTGTGCGTCCCAGTACTGAAATGTAAATACGTCTTAATTATTATGTATTTGTCTAGTTCACATATTTTCTAATTTGCAAGTTAGCTACCAGTTTGGAGATTGATGCGTCAGCCAACTAACGACGCTATATCGGTGACGTTAGTAGTTAGCAAATGGCAGCTAGTAGCTTGTTAGTTATATATTTTTAGCTAGCTACCTGTCTACTTTTTCATTGTAAAACACTTCGTACATGTTGCATAATGGTTGAAACTAGCTAGCTACCAACTTCTTCTACATCTAGCTAATTATTGCAGACTTTAATGAGGTAATAGGCCGCTAACAGTAACAGAGGCTAGCTAACGTTACCTGACCTGTTTTCTAAGTGACCAATTTGTTTTATTTCACAGAAGATGGCTGCTCCGGATATGCGCCTCAACCACACTATATACATCAACAACCTAAACGAGAAGATTAAAAAAGATGGTTAGAGCTTAGAGCTGGCTACCCCTTCATTTTTTGTTACGATTTTGCCCTCATGTCTGTGTTTGTTTACCCATCAACCATGCCAATGGCTCCTTGCCTAAACATGTATTGTTTGTACCCTTTGTCACGCAGAACTGAAGAAGTCGTTGTACGCGATCTTCTCTCAGTTTGGTCAAATCCTGGACATTTTGGTTGCCCGCTCCCTGAAAATGAGGGGTCAGGCCTTTGTCATCTTCAAGGAGGTCAACAGCGCCTCCAATGCCCTGCGTTCCATGCAGGGGTTCCCATTCTATGAAAAACCTATGGTGAGCTACTGCCAATAACACCTTGGTACACATCAGCTAGCTTTTGCCTGACACATGTTTAGCTAAAGAATAATTATTCTCTAATATGCAGTCCTGTAAATAGTCCTGTCGTCATCAACTGTCCCTCTTTCTCATGGCAGCGTATTGGGTACGCCAAGGGGGACTCTGACATAATCGCTAAAATGAAGGGCACCTACGTGGAGCGGGACCGTAAGAAGGAGAAGAGGGTCAAGGGCCCAGAGGCAGCAGGGGCCAAAAAGGGTGTGCCAGGAACCCCTGTAGTACCCATGGGCCCTGGAGTTCAAACACCCATGGGCCCTGGAGTTCCAACACCCATGCCCGTAAGTGTTGTACTGTGAGCCTGAAGACACAGAACCACGTTTGTAGCCACAAATGCACTGTTAGCCTCTGCGCTTAACATGTTTACTTTAAGACATGTCTATCTAAAATGGTGGATTGTGTGTTATTCCACGTGTATCGCTAAATGATAGTGCGGCTGATTTAATTGAACATTCTTGTTCTTCTGAAGGGAATGCCACCCATGAGCGGGGCTCCTCGTATGATGCAAATGCCAGGGCAGCCCCCCTACATGCCCCCGCCAGGCATGATGCCACCTCCAGGGATGGGCCCTGGGGGGATGCTCCCTGGTGCCATGCCTCCGGGTGGGATGATGCCCGGGCAAATGCCCCACGCCCAGGTATGGATCACATGTTTATCCGTGTTAGTTTATGTCTTGTCAGTGCCCTTTTTATTAACTACACAGCAGGTCTGTTTAGTGGAACACTGTAATCATGAGTTTGCTTGTCGTTCATCTTACTGTATAATCTCACTCTGTAACTTATTATATAGATAAATGTAATCTTCCTTTCCTCCAGGTTGCAGAAAACCCTCCCAACCACATCCTGTTCCTCACCAACCTCCCAGAGGAGACCAACGAGCTCATGCTGTCTATGCTCTTCAACCAGTTAGTACATCTTCATTTTATTCTCCCCTTCTACTATACTCCTTGGTGCGGTGTGAAAATGTAATGTTTATTCTTCCATGTCCTGTGGTATTGGAACATATCTGTTTGGTTTTCAGCTTCCAATGTTGTGGTTATGTCAACTACTAGTGTTTGTGTATGGTGAGATTGAATATGTTGACAAGTATAGACCCTTGATGTCTTTAACAAGTCTGCCCCGAAGCTCTGTCCTGATGTTGACCGTTTTCCCACTTCAGGTTCCCTGGGTTCAAAGAGGTACGTCTGGTGCCTGGTCGCCACGATATCGCCTTTGTGGAGTTTGATAATGACGTGCAGGCTGGAGCAGCCAGGGAGGCACTACAGGGCTTCAAGATCACCCAGACCAACGCCATGAAGATCTCTTTCGCCAAGAAATAACACACCAGAGAGCTCTTGAGTGGTTTACAATCTCACACACACACACCAGAGAGACCTCCTCCCCTTAAACTATACCAGCACAGAGCCGACTACTAACCTGTCCATCGCCAAGGAAGCACAGTGTGTTACAAGTCCGCCTATAGAAGAGCAAATATTTTTAGCCTCTTCTTTTTTAAGTTGAGATTTTTATTGTAATTGTCCTGTTACTGCCCTTCCTGTGATCCCCCATACTCATTTAGAATAACTGGAGATGACTTGCCTTGTATGTGATGGTAGGTTACCAGCGGTTTAGAGAAGAGACATAGACAGAGGTCAGCATTTTGATGATTGAAATGCTGGCACCAGGCTTGAAAATGATAACTTGTAAGGACTATATTGGTATAGTGATTTGGTGCCAACATAGAGGATAGTTAGCTGACATTTGCATATCCATAGCTCTGGTTAAGAAAAAATGAAAATGTCAGTTTCTGCACCCATTCATTGAGGATAAAATCTGGTGTTTGTATGTAAGTATATTTTCATTTTTACTGTCTTGTCTGTTATAAAGCATTGCACCCAGGGTCTGTTTCGCCCAGACATTGTACCTGTAGCTTTTCTGTTTGATTAAAACATGTGCTTTTTATAATGACTAATGCTGTACGTGTTCCTTTCTGCTTTTATGTTCGGGGAGACACCAGGGGCTGTATAGATGGGTTGGTTGTTTAACAACAAAACCAATGCGTGTGCAACTATGGGCCAAAACAGGCTGGGTTGGTGTAGATTATCAACAATCTATATTTTGTCTCAATGTTTGAAAATATAACTACATTTGCACAATGAGCACTTGTCTCTCAAGTACATTGTTACAGTTGTTGTTTTGCCATATTACCATTGACATGAAATCAGTCAAAACGCTTCCAGACAAGAACAAGATAAAACTAGCTGAAATTAGCCACGTACGTTTCCCCACGTGGCAGCGTCACATCATTATTGCTAGCTATCTGACTGTTCAAAATCATAACAAAGCATGTCTTCTGTCCCCATCAATGCGGGCATCTTTTTTGTGATGTCAGCCAACCCGTCTACTGATTTATGATAGGTCTTTCCTTCTAGAGCACAATTCATAATATTACGTTGAGAAGAGGGGCCTGGGCCCCTATCTACAAGCATCTCGGTAGGAGATGTCTTTCAGATAATGACTGATTTATATGGACAGATCCTAGTTCAGCACTCCTACTCTGATATGCTTTGTGGATACGGCCCCTGATCCTAGTTCAGCACTCTTAGTCCGAGACGTTTGTTACATACGGCCCCAGAAATGGGATCAAGTATCTCTAGACCAGAGATGTAATTACATCTATAGTGATTCAAACAGCCTACTGTAACTTCATGAACATCTTATACTGAACCAGTGTTTCAGTATTAAAAGTTTGTTTTCCATCTCATACAAGTAGTAGAAGAAAATTGACTACATCAAAATGGAGATGCCCATGCTCTCACAGACACTAATGGGACAGATACAATATTGCTTCCTCTAACTATCTCTATGTGTCTAACTAACTAATGCGGTGAGAAATATGACGCTTTCCCCAGCATGATGCAGTAAGCGGACTGGTGGGACTGTAGTCTAAACGTTGATCTGGCCTCTTGTCTGCACTTTTGCGAGAGTTTGTGCCCTCCCCTTGATAATTCTGCAATCAATTAAAACATTTTGGGGAAATGTTTCCATTTGATTATTATAACCTATAAAGTAATGATATTTCTTTCTTTCTGGAGCATTGTGTCATAATGGAATGGCTCTGTACTACCATGGAAATCATCATTACTGACTACCTCCCTACCCTGTCTGGCCTCAGCCACGGCAGTTTCATCTAATTTCTACCATGAATCAGACCACAATGTCTGGATGGCCCATTTCATCAATGCTATTTTCCCTTTGTGCTCAATTCGTTTAAAGAAGTTTTGGAGATTTAATTTAAAAAATGTCCCCTTTGAATATCTTTAGCATTGATTGTGCCTGTGAGTTCAGGTGGGCCGTGAGCCTATAAATCAGCACAATCTACTTTTTAGTTTTTTCAAATTGTCTTGGAGCTAGAATTGGGAGCATGTATACTGTGCTAATGCCAATACAAAACAAAGAGAAATGGAGAGCACTGTACAATACTACGAACTTGGCAAGTACATGGGGGCTGCCATCTTTACGCACCTTCGTATTAAGCCCTTTTTTAAAAAACTTACACAGCGTCAGATGAACTCAAGGATACCCTTTTTATGTTTGAAGGAAGTTGAAGGTAGTTTCTGGAGCTATTGCTAGCTGTTCTTGTTGACTTCCAGTCATTGCGCTAACGCTATTAGCAGTGGCTCCAGAAACTACCTTCAACTTTCTACAAACTGCACGCAGTAACATAAAAATGGTATCCATGAGTTGATTGATTGAATTTATTACATAACTAAAAGTAGTAGACTGCTCCAGCCAGAGACAACATTACATACATAAAACAATGATCGAGGATAATAACACAATAAAGGCCGGAGGCTTATTTCCATTGTGGTCCTCATCAAGTTCATCTGACTCTGGGTATGTAGAAAAAAGGGCTTAATTGCCAAAACGTCGTATTATGCCTTTAATGACCGCTGATCTGAAAGGTCTCGATAGGAGAAAGTAATATGAAATATAGCTACGGGCAGCAATGAGCGGGGTTCACAGGATGACAGAAAGAACAGAAGATCAGCTGGATAACAAAGCAAACACTATCATGTAGGAACCATCTTCCTTTATGTGCAATCAGTGAAAGCATGACCATGTTTATCTCAATACCACAAGGATAACACATATGAAGTTTAGTCTAGTGCTGTAGGTTGGTTATCTTTTAATGCAGCCGGTAATCTTCTAAGCACATATACAGTTGAAGTTGGAAGTTTACATACACCTTAGTCAAATACATTTAAACTCAGTTTTTCACAACTCCTGACATTTAATCCTAGTAAAAATCCCCTGTCTTAGGTCAGTTAGGATCACCACTTTATTTTAAGAATGTGAAATGTCAGAATAATAGTAGAGAGAATTATTTCTTTCAGCTTTTATTTATTTAATCACATTCCCAGTGGGTCAGAAGTGTACGTACACTCAATTAGTGTTTGGTAGCATTGCCATTAAATTGTTTAACTTGGGTCAAACGTTTCGGGTAGCCTTCCACAATAATTTGGGTGAATTTTGGCCCATTCCTCCTGACAGAGCTGGTGTAACTGAGTCAGGTTTGTAGGCCTCCTTGCTCGCACATGTTTTTCAGTTCTGCCCACAACTTTTCTATAGGATTGAGGTCAGGGCTTTGTGATGGCCACTCCAATACCTTGACTTTGTTGTCCTTAAGCCATTTTGCCACAACTTTGGAAGTATGCTTGGGGTCATTGTCCATTTGGAAGACCCATTTGCGACCAAGTTTTAACTTCCTGACTGATGTCTTGAGATGTTGCTTCAATATATCCACATAATTTTCCTTCCTCATGATGCCATCTATTTTGTGAAGTGCACCAGTCCCTCCTGCAGCAAAGCACCCCCACAGCATGATGCTGCCACCCCCGTGCTTCACGGTTGGGATGGTGTTCTTCGGCTTGCAAGCGTCCCCCTTTTTCCTCCAAACATAACGATGGTCATTATGGCCAAACAGTTATATTTTTGTTTCATCAGACCAGAGGACATTTCTCCAAAAAGTATGATCTTTGTCCCCATGTGCAGTTGCAAACCTTCCTTGCTGAGCGGCCTTTCAGGTTATGTCGATTATATAGGACTCGCTTTACTGTGGATATATATACTTTTGTACCTGTTTCATCCAGCATCTTCACAATGTCCTTTGCTGTTGTTCTGGGATTGATTTGCACTTTTCGCACCAAACTACATTCATCTCTAGGAGACAGAACGCGTCTCCTTCCTGAGCGGTATGACGGCGGCGTGGTCCCATGGTGTTTATACTTGCGTACTATTGTTTGTACAGATGAACATGGTACCTTCAGGCGTTTGGAAATTGCTCCCAAGGATGAACCAGACTTGTGGAGGTCTACAATTTTTTTTCTGAGGTCTTGGCTGATTTATTTTGATTTTGCCATGATGTCAAGCAAAGAGGCACTGAATTTGAAGGTAGGCCTTGAAATACATCCACAGGTACACCTCCAATTGACTCAAATTATGTCAATTAGCCTATCAGAAGCTTCTAAAGCCATGACATCATTTTCTGGAATTTTCCAAGCTGTTTAAAGGCACAGTCAACTTAGTGTATGTAAACTTCTGACCCACATGTTTTGTCAACGATCTACACAATACTCTGTAATGTAAACAATTGCTGGAAAAATTACTTGTGTCATGCACAAAGTAGATGTCCTAACCGACTTGCCAAAACTATAGTTTGTTAACAAGAAATGTGTGGAGTGGTTGGAAAACGAGTTTAAATGACTCCAACCTAAGTGTATGTAAACTTCCGACTTCAGCTGTATATAAGGTTTACATCCCAGATTTCATGGCCCATGTCCATCGGTTCAGCCCTTATAGCCCTATATGGTGCCATCTGTTGGTGTAGCGTGGCCGAATTTGAATGCAGCAACTAGTCATTCTCAAATTCATTAGAAAAAGGAAAGGGAAAGAGGGATACCCAGTTACTTGTACAACTGAACACATTCAACTGAAATGTGTCTTCCGCATTTAACCCAACCCCTCTGAGGCTAATTCATTGAGTCTATATACTACATCTGGAGTCAATCTGACTTATGGGTCATGAGAAAAATGTATTTTTAGCATTAGCTTATGTGCTAACGTGCATCTATAGGTACAGTGCAGCCATTTTTGAATGCAGAAACAAAATCAACCATTAAAGACTGATGTAATAAGTCTAAATACAGGGATCAGGAGAAGATGATTGCAGATGATTTTGAGCATTAGTATTACATATGCAAAGAATGAGTTGTTAATAGTTTCCTTGTTTTTTTTTATATATCAATACCTTTATTCAGGGTGGTTCATCTTAGGGATGTCCATGATAGCGATGACAAGTTTCAAGTTGATATGCCTGTGGGAAGTGGATTTACAGTGGTTCAATGGACACGTGAAATCTGGTTTTTGATTTGTCATTAATTCAGCCATCCTTTGACCAATCCCTTACTTTTTCTCAAACTAAGTTAAGACATGTACCTTGGGCCTACATTCCAATATGGTGTTATTCGGTTCTATGGGTCATGAGAAGAAGATTTTAACAGTAATTTTTGTATATTTTAGCATATTAGCGTATGTGCTACTACTGGTAGGGAATGTGGAAAGAGGGGGACATTATATAAACTGGGATATACAGTACATTCGGAAAGTATTCAGACCCCTTGACTTTTTCCACATTTTGTTACGTTACAGCCTTATTCTAAAATTGATAAAATAGTTTTTTCCCCCTCATCAATCTACACACAATACCCCATAATGACAAAGCAAAAACAGGTTTTTAGACATTTTTGCACATTTATTAAAATAAAAAATGGAAATATCACATTTACATAAGTATTCAGACCCTTTACTCAGTCCCGTGTTGAAGCACCTTTGGCAGCGATTACAGCCTCCAGTCTTCTTGGGTATGACGCTATAAGCTTGGCACAACTGTATTTGGGGAGATTCTCCCATTCTTCTCTGCAGATCTTTCGCCCCCAGTCTCAGGTCCTGAGCGCTCTGGAGCAGGTGAACATAATAATATAATAATAATATGCCATTTAGCAGACGCTTTTATCCAAAGCGACTTACAGTCATGCGTGCATACATTTTTTTGTGTATGGGTGGTCCCGGGGTTCGAACCCACTACCTTGGCGTTACAAGCGCCGTGCTCTACCAGCTGAGCTACAGAGGACCACACATCCCTACAGCATGATGCTGCCACCACCATTCTTCAACGTAGGGATGGTGCCAGGTTTCCTCCAGACGTGATGCTTGGAATTCAGGCCAAAGAGTTCAATCTTGGTTTCATCAGACCAGAGAATCTTGTTTCTCATGGTCTGAGAGTCCATTAAGTGCCTTTTGGCAAACTCCAAGCGGGCTGTCATGTGCCTTTTACTGAGGAGTGTCTTCTGTCTGGCCACTCTACCATAAAGGCCTGATTGGTGGAGTGCTGCAGAGATGGTTGTCCTTCTGAAAGGTTCTCTCATCTCCACAGAGGAACTCTGGAGCTCTGTCAGAGTGACCATCGGGTTCTTGGTCACCTCCATGACCAAGGCCCTTCTCCCCCGATTGGTCAGTTTGGCCGGGCGGCCAGCTCTAGGAAAAGTCTTAGTGGTTCCAAACTTCTTCCATTTAAGAATGATGGAGGGCACTGTGTTCTTGGGAACCTTCAATGCTGCAGAAATGTTTTGGTACCCTTCCCCAGATCTTAGCCTCAACATAATCCTGTCTCAGAGCTCTACGGACAATTCCTTCAACCTCATGGCTTGGTTTTTGCTCTGACATGTACTGTCAACTGTGGGACCTTATATAGATAGGTGGGTGCCTTTCAAAATCATGCCCAATCAATTGAATTTAACACAGGTGGTCTCCAATCAAGTTGTAGAAACATCTCACGGATGATCAATGGAAACAGGATGCACCTGAGCTCAATTTCGAAGGGTCTGAATACTTACATTTTACATTTTAGTCAATTAGCAGACGCTCTTATCCAGAGCGACTTACAGTTAGTGAGTGCATACATTTAATTTTTTTTTTGTTCATACTGGTCCCCCGTGGGAAACGAACCCACAACCCTGGCGTTGCAAACGCCATGCTCTACCAACTGAGCTACACGGGACTTTACTTATGTAAAGAAGGAATTTCTAAAAACCTGTTTTAGCTTTGTCATTATGGGGTATTGTGTAGATTGATGAGGAAGAAAATTAATGTAATCCATTTTAGAATAAGGCTGTAATGTTACAAAATGTGGAAAAAGAGAAGGGATCTGAAAACTTTCCGAATGCACTATATACACAGTGCCCTTCATAATTATTGGGACAGTGACACATTTTTGTTGTTTTGGCTCTGTACTCCAGCATTTTGGATTTGAAATGATACAATGACTATGAGGTTAAAGTGCAGACTGTCAGCTTTAATTTGAGGCTATTTTCATTCATATCGCGTGAACTGTTTAGAATTACAGCACTTTTAGTAAATAGTCCACCCATTTTAGGAGACCAAACGTATTGGGACAAATTCACTTATATGTCACTTATAGTCAAAAGTTTAGTATTTGGTCCCATATTCCTAGCGCGCAATGATTACATCAAGGTTGTGACTCTACATTTGCTATTTGTTTTGGTTGTGTTTCAGATTATATTGTGCCCAATAGAAATTAATGGTAAATAATGTGTTGTGTCATTTTGGAGTCACTTTTATTGTAAATAAGAATATAATATGTTTCTAAAGACTTCTACATTAATGTGGATGCTACTGTGATTACGGATTTTCCTGAATGAATTGTGAACAATGATGAGTGAGAAAGTAATCAAAATCACATCACTTCATTGGTGTGACATCATAGATGGGGGCAGAGCAAGCTTATATATTTTTCTGTTTTGATGTTAAGGTTATAAAACTGTCATTAATAATGTACAGTTCCAAATTGGAATGTAAATGTGCCTACTATGTACTGGTGCATCAAAATACATAAAAAAATGTTGCCAATATTATGTTTCAATTTTGTAATTCTGTTATTTTTTTGGTTGTCCCGCTTTACTAATCATAGCTAGCTAAAGTAGGACAACATGGAGTAGTTAAAGTAGGACAACATGGAGTAGTTAAAGTAGGACAACATGGAGTAGTTAAAGTAGGACAACATGGAGTAGTTAAAGTAGGACAACATGGAGTAGTTAAAGTGGGACAGTCTTAACAGCTTTTCCAATAGAGGAAAGATATTCCGTTTACATTAGGGACCCCCTGTACCTAGGTTAGGCAGGGCTCTGGTTCTTATAGCACTATATCCTTTAAATGTTTTCTTGTAGTACAGTTATTAATACTGTTCTTTGAGTGAATTCAGAAAGAGTGGGACACGTTTTACATTTCCGTCTTCTGTAATCTCTTCAGACATCTATCCAACATACAGTGCCTTCAGAAAGTATTCACACCTCTTGACTTTTTCCACAATTTGTTGTTACAAAGGGGGATTACAATGGATTTGTCATGTTTTGTCAACGATCTACACAATACTCTGTAATGTCAAAGTGGAAGAAGAATTATTTCTGGGTAAGTCTCTAAAAGCTCTGTCAAGTTGGTTGTTGATCATTGCTAGACAGCCATTTCAAGTCTTGCTGGGACCCCCATGGGACCAGGTCAGGGCTGGACCGATCATCGGAGGTAGCAGCAGACCGGTCCGGTGCTGCAGGAGTTTCCGCTAGTGCAGGGACAGGCAGAGAGTCAGAGGCAGACAAGGCCTCTGTCGCTGGCGACTGCTCACCGGGTAGCTCTTGCTGGTGATGATCTGGTGGCGGCAAGGAATAGGGTCCAGTCAGCAACGTAGGCTCACTACTGCATGGTGATGCTGCTAGAATCACCTAGGCCGCCTGAGCCGGGGAGAGGGTTCCCCCAGACTACAGCAGTGGAGGGGGTATTGGGAATGACATCTGGTTTGGGCTCAGTCTCCGTAGCGGGCAACTCCTGAGGACCAGCGAGGGTAGAGGACATGACGTGTCCCTGCCCGGTCTCAGTTGCAGCCGTGCCCGACAACGTTGACAGGGCTGGAGAGGCAATATAGTCACACCCGATGGTCACAGTCACACCTGGCGGTACTGGGGCTGAAGAGACAACTTCTCTCTGCTGTCCTCCATATGACTGTCCCATCTTCTCCACTGCAGCCTGTTGGAGAGGGCTCCCCTGACAGGAGGACGCCCGGGATCTGGTCTTCTGTTGCGTAATGAAAAGAAGACTTGCTCAATACGGGCAAAACGTGCTTCCTGTACTCCATATGACGTATGCAGCAATGTCCACAGCGCTGCAACTCCCTACTACTCCAACGTAGAAGAATAATCCACACGCTGGGTTGTTGGGGATGCGGCCCCACCTGGGGCAGAGTAGTATCCCACAAGTGGAGGAGAGAGAGAGAGAGGGAGAGAGAGGGGGAGAGGGAGAGAGAGAGAGGGAGAGAGAGAGAGAGAGAGAGAGAGAGAGAGAGAGAGAGAGAGAGAGAGGGAGAGATATATATAGAGAGAGAGAGAGAGAGAGAGAGAGAGAGACGGAAACCGCAGGTTTATTTAGTGCTTTATATGGGTAGTCTTAGAGCATTGCTGTAGTCTAATCTAGAAGTGACAAATGCATGGATTAACTTTTCTGCATAATTTCTGGACAAAACCGTTCAGATTTTAGCAATGTTAAGAAGATGGAAAAAAGCTGCCCTTGAAATATTTTTTTGATGTTCGTCAAAAGAGAGATCAGGGTCAAGAGTAACGCCAAGGTCCATCACAGTTTTATTTAAGATGGCTGTACATCCATCAATATTATTTGTCAGATCAAACAACAGATCTCTTTGTTTCTTCGGACCTTGAACTAGCATCTCTGTTTTGTCCGAGTTTAAAAGTAAAACATTTGTCGCCATCCACTTCCTTATGCCTGAAACATAGGCTTCCAGGGTAGGCAATTTTGGGACTTCACCATGATGCCTCGAAATGTACAGCTGTGTGTCATCTGCATCGCAGTGAAAGTTGACATAGAATATATAGTGAAAACTATATCGTCAAAGAAGTTCATGAATTCATCACTGCTGAAGTGAAGGCCATCCTCACTTGGGGAATGCTGCTTTTTAGTTAGCTTTGCGACAGTATCAAAAATACATGTTGGATTGTTTTTATTTTCCTCAATCGGGTTGGAAAAGTAGGCTGATCGAGCAGCAGTGAGGGCTCTTTGATATTTCACGGTACGGTCTTTCCAAACTAATCGGAAGAATTCCAGTTTGGTGGAGCACCATTTCAGTTCCAATTTTCTGGAAGCTTGCTTCAGGGGTCAGGTATTTTCTGTATACCCGGGAGTTAGTTTCTTGTGACAAATGGTTTTTGTTTTTAGAGGTGCGACTGCATCTAGGGTATTACGCAAGGTTAAGTTTAGATCCTCGGTTAGGTGATTAACTGATTTTTGTACTTCAATGTCCTTGGGTAGGTGGATGGAGTCTGGAAGGGCATCTAGGAATCTTTGGGTTGTCCGAGAATTTATAGCGCAGCTTTTGATCATCCTTTTTTGGGGTCATGAGCAGATTATTTTTGCGATTGCAAACGTAATAAAACGGTGGTCCGATAGTCCAGGATTATGAGGAAAAACATTTAGATCCACAATATTTATTCCACGCGACAAAACCAGATCTATGTTGGATAGATGTCAAAAGAGGTTACAGAAGACCGAAATGCAAATATTGCCCCACTTATTCCAAAATCACCCTATAGTGTGGCCATCTTTGAATGCATCAATGTTATGTTTTCTAACTCTTTCGGGACTATTGTGTCCAAAGACCACATTTGGAGTGAATCTGACTTTTAGTCCATGAGAAGACGATTCTTTATGTTTATTTTAAGCATTAGCGTTGCATAGTCAAAAATTGAATTGTTAATAGTTTCCTTTCGGTTCCATTCTTTTTGACCAAGTTACTCATGGCCTCTAGTTTCTTTGTGCCATACTAGAAAAAAAGTTACCAATCAATGCTTTAGTTATAAATAAAAATAATAACAATAGGTTTCACAGTGTTGCTGTGCACCCCTACTTAAACATTATTAATGACCATGAAGGATAGGAGAGGATAGGAAAGGGTGTCATTTCATAGCACTGGGAGCTAGCCAGACAAGGCCTTTTAGGGGTCCTTTTAGCACTTTGGTGGTCACTGACTTTTTACTAGTGGCCTACTGTCAATAAATCATTTGTTTTCTTTCCAGGACAGCTTTGCTCCCACAAAACTGTAAAGGTTCCACTGCTCTTTGTCTGTAGAGGTAGCTGCTCAAAAGTGTGTAGTTCATGAAGTGTCTTAAGCGCATGTGGTTGAATTTTAGGTCATTCCAAGGCAACATCAACCATACTGTTTTGCCTGTGCTTATGACACATTTATGTTTATGAAACATACCAGTTACCCAAGTTTGTTTAGTCATGAGTTAGAATGGGTGGACCCATGATTTTTCCCTGGTTTAGTCAGAACAGGTTCTTCAAAAGATAATGGAGAGTAATTGCTAGTCAAGAAGGAGCACCTTCCCCTCTCCAACTGGATTTAAGAAGGGAGAGGCCTGTACCATCAACTGTACCCAGTGCAAACAAGGGCCTCCTGTTGTTTTTTTTCTGCAGTTTGCCAAGCCCTTCCACACTCCCTTATTTTGCCTTGAGAAAGCGCTGACCTTAGCTGCTGGGGCACTGTGTGTGTGTGTGTGTGTGTGTGTGTGTGTGTGTGTGTGTGTGTGTGTGTGTCAGTGTCCCACGCTCTTGGCAATACGCCTAATGACTCTCCATTCACTACATTGGGATCTTTCAGCCGGGTAACTGAGGCAACTTATCTGCTGTCTGCGTGGGACATCTCCAAGCATGTCTACGTATATATTCACATTAAACACATCAATAGCATTCCAAAGACAATAACAGTTTAGGCTAACCCTGTATTAAGTACATCACCTTTTTATGTTTAAGGGGTATTTACTGTAGGCTACTCCTGTCCTGTTGAAGGGTCTTTCAGACAAAGGCTACTGCTCATCTGTGTACGGCTTGCTGCGTCACTGGGGAGTACTGGTTGGCCATCACTCACTATCCGGAGTACATCTATCTGTAGATGTAGCTATCTTCAAAGCCCTCGGGCCGTTCTCATGCTTTGACACTTAACAGTAAACTGGCTACTGTGATTGTGCACATTTGTTATTGCTTTGAAGTAAGGTAGCCTATGGGGTTATTGAATGGTCATATAGGGACAAATAGGCCTATTATAAGGATAGCCTTGATCCTGTTGAAAACAGCCTCCAATGATGCATGGACCCTATATATTCATCCTTAATGTCGTAAAACGTAATCAGTTAGAACTACTATGCGGTTAAAGTAGTGGATAGTTTGAGGCCCCTCGATGATCTCTCATTACTTATGTATGTGTCACCATCAGATGGCGCCAACCACCCAACCACTAAAGTCGGGTATTCAAAACAATTATCGACCAAGTCGCTCTGTACATTGAGCTGCCAGTGTAGATGATAACAACAGGCCCTTCACTCGTCACCAGGTGCCAATATAATGTAGAATCAACCTGCAGATCGCTTCATTCTGGAGGGAGGGAGGATGATTGAAATTCAGCATGTTTCAGGGTCACTGCTGCTCGATGCTAATGAGCACTGTGCGCTTCATGAGCCCTCTGTTCTGTCCACGGGTCATGGCGCAGCGCGGGGCAATGGAGATACTAGGCCTACTGGTTGCCATGGGCGTCAGCGTAAGCAGCAAGTCCATCCCTGCTCTCACAGAGTAGGAAGGGAAAGAGAGGGGGAGGACCGGGGTCACTAGAATTGGCTCATTATTTTTCAGGCATGAAGCGGACACATTGTCCTGTAGTCTTGGTTCCAACGGACGCTTGGACAATGTAAAATATTTAGTGGAATCAGTGCCAAAATGCAAAAAGACGCAACCTACACTTCTCTTTCATCGTATGCTTCTCATCCATTTGTATACAATTTATTCAATGTCAAGATGGCTCCATACAACGTTATCTTTATGCAAATACAGGAAACCAGATGCTTTGGGTAGTTGATGTAACACGCCTATTTCTGACCATGATGTCAAACACAAATATAACAACTTAAATTTGGCTAACATTGTAATAGCATATTATACTAAAAGCTTTTTTATTTTTGTCATGAGTAAATTTACATTTTAGTAATTTAGCAGACACTCTTATCCAGAGCGACTTACATGAGCAATTAGGGTTAAGTGCCTTGCTTAAGGGCACATCGACAGATTTTTCACCTAGTCGGCTCAGGGATTAGAACCAGCAACCTTTCGGTTACTGGCACAACGCTCTTACCCACTAAGCTACCTGCCGCTAAATTCATGCAGTTTATTATTTTTCTAACAATTTTGAACGAAACGTTACAATTGTCCAACGGAATGAATGTCCCAGGTAAGGTTGTGGAACTTTGTAAATGTTTAAAAAAATGAATAACATTCCTTTCACCTATTCTTTTAGTTATCACACAGAAGTGTATTTCAAGAGACAATAGTCCCCAAGTCTATTCATGATATTTCCAAATAGTTCTGAATGATTACATTTTGTCCCTAAAAGCAATGTCAACTTGGTGTGTGACACAATTCTGTGATTAAACAGCAAGCCAGCATTTGGGCACCATTGCGCTGGGGAGGGTTCTCTTGCAAGAAGGAACAGAAGACATGGCTGGAGCACATGGCATGAACAGGTTGTAAACTTTATCAGGAATATTTAGGAAAATATTGCACTTCTCTGCCATTGCCATAAAAGGGGTAAATGTCTTAGTGCTTTGGTGTGAAAGCCATTCATTACGCGCTGACATTAGAGACACATTGCGTTTCTCAAACCCTGCAGTTTGCTCTGTTGTGCGGTATACTCCAAAACCCCTCCAATAGAACACCTCTCGAACGGCTTCAGCTGTGGGTAGGTTGGGGCCTCCCACTCAGTGCCCACAAGTGAGCTTGGTTCTTCTTCATCACTGATTTATCTGTTGTTGCCCGCTACAGACGGCTATATTGGTCCACTAATACAGGACTAGTAAAGGCCCAGTGCACTACTTTTGTGAAATGTATTCATTATTATTATTATTTCAGGGGGTGCTGCCTCAGCACCGCTACTTCCCACGGCTATGCATACGGGTGTCCTGAGTGGCGCAGTGGTCTAAGGCACTGCATCGCAGTGCTAACTGTGCCACTAGAGATCCTGGTTCGAATCCAGGCTCTGTCGCAGCCGGACGCGACCGGGAGACTCATGGGCGGCGCACAATTGGCCCAGCGTCGTCCAGGGTAGGGGAGGGAATGGCTGGCAGGGATGTAGCTCAGTTGATAGAGCATGGCGTTTGTAACGCCAGGGTTGTGGGTTTGTTTCCCACGGGGGGCCAGTATAAAAATATATGTATTCACTAACTGTAAGTCGCTCTGGATAAGAGCGTCTGCTAAATGACTAAAATGTAAATGTAAAATGGGTGTGCTCTCGCTTTTGGCACAGGCTTATCATTCGAATGTGTGCCCAATCAACTTTAGATGGTAGTTTCTGTGCCTACCATGGTGACCATGGGTAAAGGGGGATGAGGGTTCAATTTCGGAGCAGGAGCCTGAGAAACAGCTACCACATCCAAGGGAGGCAGCAGCACACCCGTCGCTATGGGCGGGCCATAGGGGGCCGGGCCCGCCCCCTAAAATGCTTGTGCCCCCCCCCCCCCACACCTTGAGGGAATTTATTATTAAATATAGGTACTGTAGGCTAATAATAATTGTGCCGTGCCCTCCCATGCATTTCATATGCCCCCCTTAAGACTGAGGTCTGGCGACGGGTCTGGGCAGCAGGCACACAAATTCTCCACTCCTGATTCGGGGAGGTAATGACGAAAAATAACAATACAGGACTCTTTTGTGTCCCTGTAATTGGAATGAGTAGGCTACACTTCAAATCCTTTAATGAGGATCCATTATGGATGTTTAGAACGAATGTTTTGAAGCATTTTTACAGTGGTCAGAAACTTCTGAAAGTGTCATTAATTATGTTTTAACAGTACAATTTGACTGCCTGTTATGTATTGTCCATCGTTGTGACATAATGTCCTATGGTGTGAAGCCAATAGCCTAAATAAAAGGGAAAAAATTGTTGTCTTGGACGAAATGTAAAAATAATTGTTAAGCATGAGGCAGATAACGTTAGAATAATACACAAGTAAGATAATTGCTTTTTTATCAAGGTTTAGTGAAATTACTGTGAATCTTAACCCAAAATGTAATAGTGAGACACTTGGTTATCATCAAGAACATTTAATAAAAATAATCATCATCATTTTCTTGTCTATTTGGAAATCATTAAACCTTTACATTAACAATAATTGTAATGTCACACCAGAGGACAAATTCAAGGCAGTAATGCATGAAATACTTCATTAAATTGGATATAAACTCAATATTGAAGGTGGCCATATAACATTTAGAGTTGTTTAGACACAGTTTATTGTAACTATGCTATAGGTTTTAGAGGAAATTATTTTTTCACTTTTATTATGGGTATATGGCAACTACCCCTTTATAGTTGGCGGTATAATGAAGCAGTGTGTAGTTCTCCAGGCATGTATCATTGTAAATGTGCATAAGCAGTCACACACACAGACACTAGACGGTCAGAGCTGGGAGAAATTATGTCATAGCCTTGCGTGTACATGCATAATCAAACGATTTAAAACAGCCAATCATCAGCTGCGGTCCGGCTTTGTAAGAATAGCACAGCATAAACACCAAATACTTTGCTCAGCCACCCGTATGGGCACCCTCAATGGCGAGGGGTCCCTTCAAACTCAAACTTGATCAAACAGACAAACTTTAGTGAATTTTTTCTCCGCTTCATTTTGCACACAGGCCTGATTGGAGTCTGTTAGTAAATACATTATCCACTACCATAATAAGTGGTCTCCTAATTGCTCAGAGGTAGTCCCATAGAAACTCTTTCAGTTTGCCGACCAGTTACTGACAGTGCAGGCTGTGACAGATAGCCTACTTAATTGGCACAGCAGAGCTTTGATCTATACCGGATTAACCGAGGCCCGAAACTAGGTTTAGGCACATTCATTGGCGATTTTAGCATGTTAGTCTTGGTGGGGCAAACAAAAATAAATAATGTACGCATGCCAGCAAAGCCACTACACAACACATTAATTGCACTATAACGGTGACAAATGGTGCCCACAAACTGCCTACATAAAGCTGTCCCAACAGCAGAGTTTTCGTTCCAGCACCATGGAGTGAATCATTACATTTTACATTTGAGTAATTTAGCAGACGCTCTTATCCAGAGCGACTTACAGCTAGTGAGTGCATAAATGTTTCATACTGGCCCCCCGTGGGAATCAAACCCACAACGCTGGTGTTGCAAGCGCCATGCTCTACCAACTGAGCTACAGAAGGGTATTAGTGGACCTTACCACTGCTACACCTCAGCTGAGCCTTGTCTGGCAGTGAGACAGTTAATTCAGCCTCATTTACTGCCTTTTTAAAAAACATATCCGATGAGTGGATAAGAAGCAATCCGTAATTTCGATTAAGACATTAATGAGAGAGCTAAGACGGACGTAGTCAATATAACAATTTGTTCAGTACTTTTAAAATGTACAGCGACAGAATTCAGAACATGGGCCATTCTTACAGTATTCTCCCTGTACACCAAGTCAGAACCATAGGATAAAGTTATGAGCGGGAAAGGGACTAAATTGGGTGAGGCACATGGGCTACTAACAGCTTACTACACAACAAACACTTAGTATTATGTTCTTAGCTACAGTATACATATCTTCCTGGCATATTACAAAATGTATGCAGCAGTATACAAGACCTTGTTGTGCTCACTTGAACAGGAAGGTGGCGCAGCAGTCCTTCTTGTGGACAAATTTTGTCATCAATCTTTGTCATCAAAGCCTGGCATTCTCTGGATTTATGGTGCTTTCAAGACGACTGGGAACTCTGAAAAAAACAAGGTTGAATCATGACGCCACTGATCTTCAGGTCAGAGCTATAGAAAGAGGTACGAGTTCCCAACTTGGAATTCCGAGTTGGATGACCGTTCAAAGCATATTTTCCCAGTCGGAGCTCGTTTTTTTCAGAGTTCCCATTTGTCTTGAACCCACTAAAGTCTGACATTTCCCAGTTCCGAGTTTCCAGTTGTTTTGAAGGCGGCAGAAGTCATGCTGGATTGACAGCATGGCCAATTTATTCAACCTTTTCTGACCCATGTTGTTGCTTGTGAATGTTTATCATTTTAAGCTTGGAAAAGAGACCCTTAAACCCAGACTTGGACCACACACCCACTCCACTGAATAGCAGGCTAGTGATTGATTTGCAACACTTGCAGTTAGCCACTGATTCCTTCCAAACCACTCATATGTTCAATGGCCGATGCACACCAATACGTTTTATCTATAATTTCTCTTCACATGACAAGGGTTGAAAAGGATTTGCCAGTAGATTGTCGACTTGATTCATGATGATGACTGCTTGTCTAGCTTGCTAGTTAAGATTTTGAAAGTATGATGTTGACATGATCAGTCCAATCAAAGCTACGGTAGATATAATGTGATTTGACGTCATTTTATCTGTGGCCAATGACCTTGACCTTGGATGGGCACTTCTAATGTAAATCTATGTCAGCACCCAAGGGGCTTGAACTTTCTAGATCTCCCTGTAGATTTTGCGGTGTGGTAGTGTCCCAATGAGTGACAGAACACTGAACTAGAGAACATTACCAACCCCTACGCTCTGTATTTTCCACTGGCTGCCCCACCACCACAGAAAGCACTGAGCTAGGCTGAAACACCTGCATTTTGGAGCTGCCTTACTCAAGAAAACAAAAAAGAGACCCACCTGTCCTGAATGACAGGTCGCCACTGGGCACATTATTCTATTACAGAGTCGAGTTGAATTACACAATATCTAATTTCATGGTCAAATAGGCGAGATAAGTGATTTGAAAAGAGGTTCAATATGCCCATTTTTTATAGGCTATCAAAAGTCTGCTCATGCAGTTACACTTTTCTACAAAGGTAATTAAAACAGTATCAGTTTAATCAATACCTACATAGTCCTTGGTTTAATGGCTCTGTGAGGTGGTGAGAGACGGAAAGGAGAGGACAGGCATTCCAGCAACGATGAGAACCCATGGGAACCGTCCACGGGTGCGAGCGCACAGACCGCGTGCACAAGAAACGAGAAGACTGATATCCCCTGCCTGAGGACACACCCCCCTCGCGCACATTCACTCACTTTCTCCCCCCCCCCCCCCCCCCCCCCACCACCCCAACACACACAGCCTATTGTCACTGGCTGGCATCCCTTTTCGCTGAGTTCTTTCCCACAGCCGATACGCACGGTTCCTTGCCCAGGACCTGGGTGATTCGGATCGGTTAGCCCTGAGCGAAAGTAACCACACGGGGTTGGAAAGCCTACGGAAAGAGTGAGGGACGCAGCATGCAGTGGATAAACAAGAGAGAGTAGAGTCTGGACTTGTAGAGAGGGAGATCCTACTTCATTTGGGTATCAATTTGAGTCCTTTGCGCAAAGAAGGAAAGGGTGTATGTGTATAGTTTGAAGGGCGAGTGCGTTGCGCAGAGGGAGAGTGTAATTGGGATGAGAGCTCAAGTCAGGGAGCCAGCAGGTCTGACATTCAAAGCCTTAACGGCAGGTGGAGGGAAGATCGACCTGGTGGAGTGAGTGTTTTTTTTTCTTCTATTCTGTGGAAAGACCCACTCTGGAAACTGCACCACGAGAGGGAGAAGCCGGGGAGAGGGGTCGAGGAGGGGCGGGCAGGCAGGAGGAACTCCGCAAGGGGAACAATGCAAGTAAGGCAATAATGCATTCTCTCAAGCCTAGTACGACACGATGAACTGGCGCTCAAAGACAGCTGAGAAAGGGTTATAGAGAAGAGGGGACACCGCGTCGTTTTTAAGTCCTCGATCCTGTGACGTTGAGATGGAGAGAGAAAGAGCGCACGGACGAAAGCCGGTTGATTGCTGCAGAGGAGGCGCGAGGATCAGCCCCAGGACAGAGATGTTGAAAGATCGGCGCCGGGGACAGCAGTGGACGGTGATTTTTCTCGTCGCCCTCTCTCTGCAACCGCAGGTAAACCGCACCGATTAAACGCTATTTTCGGCCGTTGTTAACCCTGCCCTGACTTTTACAGTCGATGTTTTCTTCCCACAGAGTAAATAATGGTGCACACATTCTACTTCCCTGTTTATCTTGTCAATATGTCACCCCTTGCTCCTAATGGCGCTGTGCCCACCTGTTGTCGTGCGTCTTAATTGTCGCGTGTCATCCACTTGTTGCTCCATGGGCGTGTCCTTTCTTCTGTAGGCTACAGGAGAAAACCTTCACGTCTTTACCAAGCATGGTCTTTAGTTACACCAATGTTTGTTATTGGGATTCTAAGCCTATTACACTGTATTTTTTTTCTTCTTTCCCGTTGAAAAGGGCTAGACGGCCCATCCATGAAGTGTATTGTTTGAACCAGAACTGCAGAGGGAAATACAATACAGTCTCCTGTAGGCTATAATGGTGTAAAAATAAATACTTTATGGGAAATAACAAGCTAAATGTTATGGTGTCTGTGGATGGAGTAAGGCTGTCTTCTATGGGTTTACTACTACACCCACAGGTCAACCTCAGATCATGTTTACTTACAAGGTGAGAGGGAATTCAAGGGAATTGTTCGTCAGTCTGTCCCTGTGTGTGTGTTTGCGCGCGCGCGTCTATCCATGTATTTCACAGTCAGTGAGTCCCTGCCTCACACCTTCCCATGAATGCAGTCCATCCTCTTTCTACAGCAGGGGTACTCAACTACTATTTGAGAAGGTCTAGTGACACACATTTCCTAGTTGACAAAGGTCCGGATGGATATTGTCCTTTATCGGCGCTGTGGTACAGCGTAGTAACAAACATAGTCGTCTACGACTTAGGAAACATGTTGTTATATAAAATGTTCATTAAATACATTAAATGAGACTAAGAATTTGAATTAATTTCAACTTCTTTCGTATGTAAACACGTGTAACATTGCATCAACATTGCTGAAGAACAAAAGTGGTTGCATAACTGTCTATGCAAAAAGTGCACTGTGAACCATTGTACATGGGCCTTCAATTTAAAAAAAATACAAAATAAAAAAATAAAGTGCATGTTTTCTGGAGAACAAAGGAGAGTTGAACACAAATAATAATCTGAATGCACAGAATGTCACTGTGGGCCATGCAATATTCATGTATAAATCACTCTGGGCCTTGCCCTGCATTAATGAGAGAAATTACACTTTCTGTCTCCTGCCAATGCTTTGAACTTTGCCACAAATGGTGTGAGAGCAACTCTGAGACACTGGTGCAGGTGTTCATTGGTGAGCCTGGTGCCGTATTTGTTTTTAATGAAGTTCATTGTGGAGAAGGCTGATTCACAGCTGTATGTGGAGCCAAACATGGTCAGGATGTCTAGTGGCAGTTTCTTGAGAACAGCGACATCAGCTACAGGCACCATCTTTCCCCAGAAAGTGACAAGGTCACAATCACCAGCCTGCTCCTTCTAAGCCACATTTCCTTCCCTGAGCTCATCTTTTTGTTTAGCTTCAAGCAAGGTGTCAGCAACTTCACACATGCATTATTTTCCCATCTCAGCGTCTGAATTGTTTTTTGTTGTGTTTTCCCAAAACCCAAGCTATCCTCAGTGAACACTCATTGCACGTTGTTGGGCTGTCAGGGAATTGCCAAGGACTTTCGTGGACCTCTCATATTGGGATTTGAGTTGGTTAATCTTGTTTGTTCTCACCCCTGTGTTCAGAGGATATGTCTGATCGAATATACTATGCCTGGTGTCATAATGGCGCTTAACATTGGCACTTTTCACGATAGCTACGGACTCACTGAATATCAGGCACATTGGTTTTGTGCTAGTTGTGAGGAGACTGAATAAATACTGTTCCGTCCACTCGTCTTTGTATATACGGTTTTCAGAGTCTTTTTTTTTTTAAACAAGCCATATTAACACAGATACTGGTAACTAAACTCCTTCTATCTGTGATATTTACAGTTGAACCGCGGTCAAATCTTTCTGTTTCTTTCTTTCTGCCTGCTTGTCCCAAGGTTCCCCTAAGGATATTTGGATTAATGTGATTGGGTAACATGCGGCCTCTTTTATTTGCATATAACCACACGATTGGATTAGACAGGGCACTGGTAGAGGTGGGCGTTGCTTCGAGAGAGAGCGAGAAAGAGAGGTTGCTGAGTTAAAGAGCCCGATTGATTTTTTAAAAACAGTCTAAAAATAATATATTGACTTTTATATAACAAAATGTGATGTTGTCCGATCCGGATTGACCCTTCTCTGGGTCCGGACCCGGACCGTGGTCCGCCAATTGAGTTTGGCTGCTCTACAGTATGTAAAAGCTCTGCAGATGACCAGGAATAGTCCAGCATAGTATAGGCTACCTTATAAATCAAATCACATTTTATTTGTCACATGCACCCCAATACAACAGGTGTAGACCTAACCGTGAAATGCTTACTTACAAGCCCTTAACCAACAATGCAGTTCAAGAAATAGAGTTAAGAAAATATTTACTAAATAAACTAAATAAAATAAAGTACAAAATAAAATAAATAGTAACACAATAAAATAACAATAACGAGGCTATATACATGGGGTACCCGTATCGAGTCAATGTGCGGGGGTACAGGTTAGTCGAGGTAATTTGTACATGTAGGTAGGGGTAAAGTGACTATGCATTGATAATAATAAACAGCGAGTAGCAGCAGTGTAAAAACAAAGGGGGGTCAATGTAAATAGTCCGGGTGGCCATTTTATTAATTGTTCAGCATTCTTATGGTAGAAGCTGTTAAGGAGCCTTTTGGACCTAGACTTGGCGCTCCAGTACCGCTTGCTGTGCAGTAGCAGAGAGTACAGTCTATGACTTGGTGACTGGAGTCTTTGACCATTTTTTCGGCCTTTCTCTGACACTGCCTAGTGTGTGTGTGTGTGTGTGTGTGTGTGTGTGGGTGTGGGTGTGTGTGTGGACTAATGGACTGGGGTGTGTGTGTTGGGCCAGCGGCCACAGCCATGTAGCACTGGGGCGTTTGAATGTACAGAAAGATCCACATGGATCCACTGCACCCAGCTCTGAAGCTTTTCACGAAAATAACACTGCCTTCCCCTACTGCAGTACGATGCAGGCCTTGCTACTGTGCTGTGGGACATTTATAATGTAGGAGGAGAGCAGTGGAGATGATTTACTGCATCAATTTAAGCATTGAAGATACTATAACATGTAACAGTAGTGTAACATTTAACAACAGCATTACTCAGGTCTGGGGATGTGTCAGATTCAGTGCACTGCAGATAAGAGCATTCAGGATGATTTATTAATGTGGTTTGATACAGTGTATAATGTTGTCCTGATATTACACTGTTATTACAGGATAGTGCCATATTTAACAGTGTTAAAAGGCAAGTGTTTAACAATAGTGTTAGTCAGTGTACATATCCAACCGTGTTAATCCAGTGGTCAGGTTGTGGTCCTGGTCTCGCCCTGTTTTGGGGTTAAATGGGTACTTCATGACCGCAGCTCTCCATGGTGATGGTCGAGGCTGAGCGCTCAGAGCGGTCAGATGGAGCGCTGAAACGCAGGTATGCCCGGAATGGCTGAGAGAGGGGGGAAAGAGGAGAGGAAGAAAGGAGGATGCGGAGTGATGATTGGGCCTGTATCTCACAGGTCGTTTGATGTAGGAGAGCTCTCTAGCCCAGGGACAGGGGCAGGTGAGGGACAGAATGCCACGAAATAAAAATGGGCTGACTTAACAGCTATTCTTCTAACTGGCTTTGCTCTTTCTAAGTTGTCTTTAGTCAGGTTGTGGGTACCAGGACTATTACACCACTATTCTTTGTCGCATCATTTCATTGATTGTGACGTGTGTGTGTGTGTGTGTGTGACTTGTGTGTGTGTGACTTGTGTGTATGTGACGTGTGTGTATGTGATGTGTGTGTGTGTGTGTGACGTGTGTGTATGGTTTGTGCTTTTATAGTCGTTGGAAATCATAACAATTATTTCCTTGCTATGCAACACACCAACACACCTGTCTCTCTGGGGGGCTTGTTAGCTCTACCAGTGTGTCTGTGCCCTTCTGCATCCAGCTGAGGAGAAAATGCTTTATACGCTCTGGGAGGAGGGAGAGACAGAGAAACAGAGAGAGACAGAGAGAGGGAGAGGGAGAAGGAGAGATTCTGGTACAGAGAGGAGGAGAGAAGGCAAGAGTTACAGCCTGTTCCCAGATAGAGAAAGAAGGGAGGAGGAGGAGTGAGAAACTGTGGCCAGATTCCCAGTGTCTAAGTCCCCCTGGGGAGAGAGGGAGAGAAAAGAAGGGAGGGGTACTGATACAGATGAGGAAAGAAAGAAAGGAGCTAGATGGAGAGGTGTAGGAAGTGCGTG